>NW_028281400.1:232500-288324 GCF_059751285.1 Brachycentrus maculatus | reverse complement strand
TGTGGAGGTAGTATGGGAGTGGGATCGTCCGTACCTGAATGCAGGCGCATGTGCAGCGTCATGTTGGACCTGTCGGCGAAGTGCTTCCCGCACACGGAGCACGAGTAGGGCTTCTCCCCGCTGTGCGTGCGCGCGTGCTGCTTCAGCAGCATCTTGCGCGAGAACGCCTTCCCGCACGCCTCGCACTGGTGCGGCTTCACGCCTAGAAACATCCAACGCCTGTACATAAACGTGCATATACATACAATTTTCATACTGAACATACGGCTCGAAATGGCACGAGCTATATTCAGTAAAACGGACAATATCTGGAACTCTTTAACGCCTGCATTCTAATAGCGCTGTTGTACGGGTGAGTCGTGGCACCTCACCAAAACTCAGAGGAAAAAAAACTGGAAAGTTTTCAAAATAAGTACCTGAGGCGAATGCCGGGTGTAAAGTGGTATGACTTCGTCAGTAATAAAGACGGTGAGAAGGGGAACGCAGTAGCCCCTCATACTGGAAGTCCTAAATAGGAGAATGGTTGGGACATGTCCTTAGAATGCCACCCGAGAGCATTAACCCCTAATGTCTCTTCTTCCAATCCCGAAGATTCCGGTGCCCCGGAAGACCGCTGACGACCTTTTTTGCCAACACACATGTCGAAAAAACCTAATAAAATAATTTTAAGACTAGAAATAAATAATAATTTGATTTCCATACATATTATACCCATGTGTTGTTTATTTATTCGATCTTACATCATTTAAATCAATTATATTTTCACTTTCTTCTCATATTATGGATAGATTTACTTTTAAACGATTATACCTTATACTTACACCATACGTATGCCTTTGAAAAAATATTTTTGCTGATTAAGCGACAATATGTTATTATTAAGTATCCTTCGTCACGCAAATAAGACGCTATAATTAATTTGAGAAAAGTTAAACATATGAGTGATTCACACTATGATAAACGATTCATAATTTGATAAAAAAAGTACATTTATAGAACGTTGAATATTTTACGATAAACCATATTCAATATTTTACACTGTGTATTGCATTATCTCGTTGTCTGATATCGTAAAATGAATTATATTTTCGAGCGACGTGAAGTTTGATTTTATTTTAGCGTTGCGTATATATTTTGATAAGACCATTTATTTTTCAAAATTACCTGCCAGTCAGCCAAGTGTTCGGACAGTGTTTTCAATCCGAAATGTGGCGTTTGAGCGGATATGCATTTTGTGAATGTGTATTTATTTTTTTGAGACAACCAAAAACTATTTAAGCACTGACTTTGAGAATAAAGTGAATGGGTTGTCCATCATAGAAAAATAACGCCTTTTTTCCCCCTTTCCAAAATTATGATCTATTTTGGTTTAGTAATAAAAGGACACATAATATTGCAGTTTATAATACAGGTATTATTGTACTTCACGGTACCTATATCATATAGTATGAAGAGTACGATTACCATTTTGAGAATAAATTCTACCATAAAATAAAGTGTACATATTGGTACCAAACAATAGCTCACTATAGTTGGAGTATACGTATAATTTCAAGTATTAGAGGCCAATCCATCAGAGCCAAACAGAGTACTTAAACAAATGTATCGCTTGTCTGCGGATTTTAATTTGCAAGTTGTGTAATGTTCCCTCTGATTTGGTCTATGTGTGTATATATATTACAAAAAACACTTGAGTATGGGTTTGCTTGGTCAACTCTACCTGTACCGTGCTATAAGTACATACATATATTACAATAATATCATTTAGTCGATTGAAATTTTTTTAAACAATATTTCATATGGGTCTTCAAAAATTTTTTAATGTCAATAATCAAGTGGAAACGGTGTCAACCTGTATAATACCTCCATTATTTTTTACGAGATTTTTGCATTATTCATCAAGCGACATTCTTGTATAAAATTTATTGTGTACGTCTGCGATCGATAAGTGCATTTTTCGGCGAGTCAAATTTTTGTTTTTGTATTAATAGTTTAATGACAACCTTAAAAAAAAACACATATACATATATGTGTGGGTGTATATATATATATATATATATATATATATATATATATATATATATATATATATATATATATGTATGTATATATAAATATATATATATATATATATATATATATATATATATATATACATATAAATATATATATATATATATATATATATATATATATATATATGTATGTATATATAAATATTTATATATATATATATATATATATATATATATATATATATATATATATATATATATATATATATATATATATATATATATATTTATATATATATATATATATATATACATATATATATATATATATTTACATATATATATATATATATATATATATATATATATATATATATATATATATATATATATATATATATATATATATATATATATATATATATATATATAATATGTGTAATAAAATATTAATGAGTAAACATCCTACTTCAAAGAATACAACTGTATCCAAAATATATCAATGTCCGATAAATTAATGTACATATATTTGTTGAGAACATTTTTTTCGATAATGTTGACTTGCTGACGCAGTGAGGAATGGATAATATGACAGGTTATTCATCTCAACTATGTTCATTGTCATCATGTCATTGATTATTTTAGAAAAAGTAGGTTCTATAACGCTATTAAGTTGTAATATTGAAATGATAAAATCATGCATTTTTTATACCAATAAATTATGTGTTGTGCTAATAAATTAAATGGACAAAGTTAAGCTCTAACATTTTTTTTATAAATTATAATAATTAAACAGTTAAACAATGCCGTTGCAGTTAAATAATATATGGTATCGATGGATATTTTGTTTAGTAATAAAGAATAGTTTTAAAAAGGCATCGCAACATGGCATTTTCATGTAGGTACTATGTTTCATCCAACATAAACTCTTTGGTTACAAAATATGGAAAATAAATAAATAATTGTATTTTGGTATTGGTATATTTTACAAAAAATCTCACCTGTATGGATACGAACGTGCATGTTGTAGGCTACTCTCTGGTTGAAGGATTTTGGACAATGAGGACATTGGTACTCCTTCCGATTCCTAAAAGACAAAAAATGATAAATTTATTCGAATATGAGCATTTTGACTTGGCGGGGCATCACCCAATATAATAGCTACGAAGTAAACGACGCCTCTTGATTATCATAAAGCACTCTCACCATCTGGCTAAACATGAAATGACTAAACATTGCTATCATAAGCGAAAATTTTGACACTTACAATGGTAAGCCTTGGCTATGTTGGTTCTACGAAGACCCTTAATTTGAACGGATAATATTTTTAAAACAATTCTAGTAATACTATACCACAAAATCTACATAAAAATATGTCGATTCCCTAACTTAGATAAAGCATGGGGCTGACAGGTATTTTTTCAAAAGGATTATCCAAAATATGATACACAACTTTAAAATTTTTGTTTAAATTTGTTTATTAGAGGTATTTAATTATTTAATAAAATAAAAATCGCGGAAGCTTTCAAGACTCTAAGTAGAAGATACCTATTTTTGAATGGTGATTGTTTTTACTAAAATGTATTGTGAAATATGAATAGTTTAATTAGACAGCCCTGCCCGACCGATTGTCATTGCTGCTAGCGTCGCGCGGCGTCCGATACGACTCGACTGGTAGAACTAGCATTATAATGTTTATGATTCCAATTATTTTTAATCGTCCCGATTACCGGAAGGTGTACATAATATATTGGCTACTTGGAGAATGCAATATAAACTTATAAAGGTCAACGCAAAAAACGTGAGAGTGAGAGATAGCAATGTTTATGGCGAAGAAAGAGCTAATGGATTTCTTTTAAAAATATGTATGCTTGTGTCTTTATCTCATTCACCTCGGACCGAAATTACATACATGCATAAGCAAAAATGCATCGCTCGACTGCATATGCTATATTTTGGAGCAACATTTTTTAGCTGATGTTATTCAAAGTTTTGTATATATATATATATATATATATATATATATATATATATATATATATATATATATATATATATATATATATATATATATATATATATATATATATATATATATATATATATATATATATATATATATATATATATATATATAAATATATATATATATATATATGTAATAAAATAACTAGGTACCTACCTATACATTTTATTAAGTACTTACAAAAAGTACCTACATAAAACAGTTCTACCACCAGATGCCTCATGCGTCGCTCAGAATAAAACAAAAGACTTCCGATAATATTATTAACTGTTAGAATCAGATAGATAGATAGATAGATAGATAGATATAAAATTATTATAAAGATAAATTAAGAATAAACTTTAATTACAAAGCAACACATTGTTTATTTTATTATTATACACCCACTTTACATATTATTTACACTTAATTTTCAAAAGGAAAATATTACCACGTTATAAAACGACAATTTTGTTAATTGGAAATGGATGATGAAACATTAGATGTATTAAAACAATTACTACAATATGTTCGGAGTGAGAGAGAAAAATTAGAAGATGATCAAAGAAAACGATTAGAAGATAATCAAAGAAGACGTGGAAATCTAAGAACTAGTGATAAAATTAAAGATAAAAGTCCATGTAAGATTTGTGAAAATTTAAATAAGGGAACTCGATATCACTCTGAAGCAACGTGCTGGTTTAAAACAAAAGAGGATGATAAGATTAATAATAAAAATGAAGATTTACAAATTACACAGAAACAGTGCTTGAAGAATGAAAATAAAAATAATGTGGAAAAAATTTCTACAAAATATAAAATAAAATATACTCCAGAAAAGAAAAATTTCGAAGCAGATTGTATGAGCAGGAATCCAGTATTAGAATCGAAGGAAAATGCAAATGAACAATTAAAAGTTGTAAATTTGGTTAAATTAGAAGATATTTTAAAAGATCAGAATAAAAATGAAGACATGCAAATAACACAGAAACAGTGCTTGAAGAATGAAAATAAAAATAAAGTAGAAAAAAATACTACAAAATATAAAACAAAATATACTCCAGGAAAGAAGAATTTAGAAGTAGATTGTCTAAGCAGGAATCCTGTTTTAGAATCGAATGAAAATGCAGATGAACAATTAAAAGTTGTACATTTGGTTATATTAGAAGATACTTTAAGAGATCTGAATAAAAATGAAGGAATTCAAAAGAAAAAAACAAATGGATTGAAAAAAACTGTGTCTACTTTAAAAGGGTCAAGAAAAAAAAAATACAAAAAAAAGAAAGAAAGAAAAAAGAACGGAAAAAAAAGAAAGAAAAAAAAACAAGAAAGAAAAAAAAAAAGAAAAAAAGAAGGAAAAAAAAGAAAGAAAGAAAAAAAAAAAAAAACATTATCATATCACTAAACTTATACCAGTCCCTTCACTACAAGAAGATGATCCGGAGGACGAGTGAAAATTTTACTATGAATTTTCATCCCCAAGGGGGGAGATGTAATAAAATAACTAGGTACCTACCTATACATTTTATTAAGTACTTACAAAAAGTACCTACATAAAACAGTTCTACCACCAGATGCCTCATGCGTCGCTCAGAATAAAACAAAAGACTTCCGATAATATTATTAACTGTTAGAATCAGATAGATAGATAGATAGATAGATAGATATAAAATTATTATAAAGATAAATTAAGAATAAACTTTAATTACAAAGCAACACATTGTTTATTTTATTATTATACACCCACTTTACATATTATTTACACTTAATTTTCAAAAGGAAAATATTACCACGTTATATATATATATATATATATATATATATATATATATATATATATATATATATATATATATATATATAATAATATATATATATATATTTATAATAATAATAAGAAATACATTTTTAAGTATATCATCATCGCAACAAAATTTCAGAATGATTTTATAAAAAAGAACTACTTATGTTGTATTTTATCTCTAATGTGTTCAGATTCGGATCTACATGACAAAATGTTTCATATGTAAAGTGTGTGGCATTCTGACCCTCACGCCAATGTTAATTGGATGATGTATTACATCTTTATTTTGCACCCTCAGTATAATTTCAATGGAATGGTGTTGTTAATTTTGACACATTTTAGCATATGAAATAATAAAAATGGGAATATAACGTTAATTAAATATATTTTCCAATCCACATTATACTCGCAATATTCCGTACGTGTAAACAAACTTAACATATTGTATCGATATATAACATAACATTTAAAAGCTTTAAAAAATAACTATTTAGTGAGTTATATATACTTATAAGAGTTGCGTGTTACATCAATTAATTAATATATTTTATTTATATTCTAGATGGAGGTTTATTTTTTCTTCGTTCGCTTATATATAAAACATGAATCATAAGCCGAAAGCCCAAAAATAACACAACATGTATATAAAACATATATTCATCAGTGTTTTAGAAGCAAACAAAGAATTACACAATATGTAAAGATCCAAAAATGAGTTATTGATGTTAGAATTAAAAGTACCTAATATAACAGTCACAAAGAACAAACGGAATTTAAAACCTCTTAATAACAATATTTATGCTTGTAGTTTATCGGGATTATCTCAGAAATATCCTTGGTGGATAATTCCAATTTTGAAAAAAATACTCTGAAACTTAGAAAATGATACTGCATTCCTTGTAATATTTTACCTGTGTATCTTCATGTGACTGCTCAGGTATCCTCTGTCGTTGAAGTACTTTCCGCAGACACTGCACGTGGCCGCAAACTCCTTAGTCCCCATGTGCACGGACACGTGGTATTTGTAGTTCCGCAGCTGCGAGAAGCACTTGCCGCACTGGTCGCACGTGTACCGCGCTCGTCCGTCGTGCGAGCCGACGTGCAGCGCGAGGCTGTCCGGAGAGGTGAACACCTTCAAGCAGACGTCGCACTGCAGGACACCCGCATCTTTGGCATCGACAGACAGAACGGACTCTATTTTTACCGGAGGACAGATGTCCTCCTTAAAACAATCGATTCTATGGGACTTATCACTTATCACTGGCGAGCAGTCACTACTTTTGGCATCCTCTCGGACTGACGTCGAGCTACTATTTACCCGATCCAAATCTGTAATTACTTCATCACTGAAGGTTTTCTGAATGTTTTCCACGGATTGACTCAAATCCGCTTTACGAATATGTGGCACTATAAGTTGCTCCGTAATATTTTGCCTATTATTGAATGTTTTTAACGTATAGAGTGTGCTGGACAAGTTATTATTAGTGTCATTTGGTCGATCAGATTGGTGATTTGCAGTTCGTTTAGTGCATATTTGATCCGAAGTTGTACATATCAGCACATCTTGAGAAGTTTCCATTGATTTCGAGTCATTTAAATTTGAAATCTAGAAAAATAACCTCCGTTAGCCAAATTTCTCATTACTTATGTACGAAATTATACTAATAATTTTTGTACTGTTGTATTGCTAAATACTTTATATAACCAATATATTGAAAAATAATAATAAACAAAAAGGAATAAAGGGATTTCTTACCTGTATTGTGGATTTCTGTTTTGCTTCATCATTACGATAGAAAATTGGACATTTCGCTTTCCAAGGGTTTGCTAAAACTTTATTATGAGGAAGAAGTTTTCTTTTTCTATAATGTTCTAATAAAGAATTTGAACAACGATCGAAATTTGAACGAGAAGTTTTATTTGTACAATTTTCTGTTCGACATCTACCAAAATCAATATTATCATTATTTTCCCTTATACGAAACCCTAATCTAAGAGGTTTTTCACAGTGTCCATAATTCACCCGATCCATTAATACTTCTTCTCTATGTTTGGGTAATGACTCAAGGGTCAATATTTCACTCAGCGTTTTGTAATGACCCGTGTTGACTTCTTTAAATGCGCTGTGGGAATTACGAACTAAGTTAATAGCTCTAGTAGTTGTGAGATCCAAAAGAGTAGGTGAATTTAATAAAGGATCTACATAATTCGACATCTGAAATCTATTGACAAATGTAGATGAAGGTCGGACTCCTGGAATTGGCATTAAAGAAGGGACAGGTCGAACAAGCTTACTATCCCTTAAACTTGTATCACGGTACCCTTTTCGACTAGTTTCTATTAAATTTCTTGGACGAGGATCTGAAGATTTATTTAAAGTACTTATAGGGTTTTCGTTTTGTTTATGCATTTTAGTCAAACGCGTCATTTCTTGATACGGCAAATTATTTTTCATTTTAATAAAATCATTGTGAATGTCTGAATAATTTTTCGGAGATCCTTCCTTATACGATTCGCTCGGAGAAATAATTGCACGGTAATTAGAATGGTCTGCTCTTTCGCAATCCGAATCATTAGATTCTAGAACCTCGCAGGAAGATCGACTGTAATTATCTTCTGCTGAAAATTCCGAGTGGTTCTTCCGACCGCTGTCGCTTCTTATCATTGAATTTATACAGTTACCTTTTTTGTTTGGTTCTTTTATTAGGCTGTTACATTTACTCGCATATTCGTGTTGATCCAAATAATTGTTCTTTGAAAAAGACGCTTCTCTTTGAGTAGCATTTTTATATGAATCATGAAGTCTGGTTAATTCATTTTTACACGGCAACATATTCTTCAAGAAACGTTGTTTATGTATTTTGATAGAATTTTCTTGACAAACTTCGCTTTGTAAGGTCATATTTTTTATATTATACGGTATATTTAAGGGACTTGCTTTAGATTCCTTCTCACCATTTATTAAAAGTTCAATATCCATCTTGTCACTTTTTTCTGTTTTAATATCATTACAATAAATATCTTTCATTAAAGACTGGTTATTATGTAAATCCTTTAATCGAGTTTGAGATTCATCTGTTGACTGTTCTTTGAGTTCACCGTTACGGGTGATTTTATCTCCTGTAGTACAGTAATCTGTTGAAGTCGGTTTATTGTAACCAATATCCACTAATAAATGTTGGTAGGAATTAAACGTTTCGTTTAGAAATCTTTTATCGATGTGCACTTGAAGAGCTGTCGCTAGTGCAATAAAGCCTTGGAGGTGTTCTGTTGTGAGACTAACTTCTCCGCTGTAAACATATTGTAAGAGAGCTTCGACAACATCCGGCGAGAAACCAGCGAGAACAATACTTGTAGGCACATCTTCACTCGGTCTCGATAGCAGCAGACCCTGTTTAAAAAGGTGGTGAATAAAATGCAAGTTTCATGTTGTTTTTACCCCTCCGGGCAAATAAATAAAATAGAAAGTCATGTCAATCACTTGAGAGTGTGAACAAATGTTTCGAGATAATAGAAATAATACCCACTCACCCTTATGAAGGGGCTAGCGCAAGAAAGTACTACGCGATGGGCTTTGTACTCGATCCCCGCTACCTGCAGCGTGACGTCACACCACCGCCGAGTCAGCTCAGCATCCGCCAGCCAACGTTTGAAGGAAGTGTCATGGACCATAATACTGCTCTCTGCGTTCTACAAAACAAAATATTTTGGGTTCATAAAATGGCGGTGCTTATACTGAACTTTATTATAGAAGTATATTACTTGTAAAATGCAATAATAAAACAGATCGGAGTTCATTGGAATCAACTAAAATATATTCTTGAAGTTTATAAATATGTATACATATTTTTTATCACAATTCGTATACAATTTAAACATTATTTTTAAATTCACTTTTTGCAGGTTTAGATTTTTATTAACAATTGTTTTTGTTACCATATTTCAGAATAAATTCAAATTATTGTTTAATATTATACATGTATGGTAATTTAACTAATTGGAGGATTTACATTTTTATAAAATTGTCATGTTTTTCGTTAAATTTTTTTAAAAATCCACATGATATATCGACTCGAAGTTGAATGTTACAAGTCTGCGTGTTACGTTTCGGAGGTTTCAAATTAAATCCGAATATTTTTCTATTTATAACTTAAAATCTTGATTCATATATTATAATTTCTGTTTTTTTACTAACTTACTGATTAGCCATAACGCCGCTTCTCTGCTGGAGTAGGCAGAGAGAATAGAACGCCACACCACGCTGCCTTTGCGAACAATCTTCGCCTCTTCCACATTCATCCATTTCCTTATGTATACATATATATTTACATACCCGCCGATTATTCCGACTCCTGACATGACCACTTTAATTATTTGGAATACATGAAGTAGGGCCAAGTTTTTTATTTTATTATTTCCAAAAGAACTAATTTAAATACATTTTATTGCAAAAAAATAATAATTTTAAAGCAGAGCAAATTCAAATGAATAAGAACATTGTAAGTATTGAATGTGGTCTTATAATGTATGTATATATAAATATATATATATATATATATATATATATATATATATATATATATATATATATATATATATATATATATATATATATATATATATATATATATATATATATATATATATAGTATACGTAAACGTATATTTTCTCGTAAGCATCTGTGCTATAAGATTTTAAACTCAAATGTAAGAATAAAGATCAACATTATTGATTTTGTGTATCATGAAAGGTCTTATATATGGACTCTCATCATAAGTACATATATGGTATGTAGATCTATTCATGGGGAAACTGTAATCATAAGTTGATTCAACGAAATATCACGATTCGAACATACCTTTACCCGCTTCTCCATTGTGCCAAAGCTGAAGGTACAATTCATTATCACATTACGTGCGTAAATATACAAGATTTTAATGCAGTGCACAAAAAATTGACAGCCACCTCAAATCATCCCATCCCATTGCCTCGTCGAAGAGTTGTATTCATGATTGATAGTCAGCATTCGATATTTCAGCTTTTTAATTTAGCGTAATGTAACTTAATTACTTACTCACAAGACGTTTATTAATGAAAGTGCTAAACTACGTACATACCACAAAAAGTTTTTTTTGATGATGTACGTATTAGGTTTTTGTTACCATAAAATAATCTTCAAACCCTCATCCGCACCCGTTGGTGGGTACGGCACAAACGTAGTGTTATCTTGATTGTTAATATATGAAAGAAAGGTGATCAGTATGGAAAAATAATAGAGTGCTATAAAATTAAATTCAGTAAATTGGTAAACACCTTCAGCATCAAGCATCAGTTATTGCTTAGTTTATATGGTTTACATTTTTAAACTTTTATTTCCTACCCAATTTCTTCTTTTAAAAACAAATCTATACACAATATGATTGATGCGTTATTTTAAATAATGGTTTTTGTCGGCCAAAGTTATAACAAATAAGTAAGACAAAAACACGGTACAAAGTTAAAACTAACTTATTTTAAAACATTTGCATATAAATCAAGCAAAAACAGTATGAAAAGTAAAAATTAAGTACAGCAAATAATAAATAAAATACCAATTACGTTAAATTTAAATTTTAAGCAGGAAAAAAATATTCTCATTGCAAAGGGTTTTTGGAAAACTTGAACTTCCGCCAATTTTCAAATTTCCCTAATGGTGTCCAAAAGATCGCTAAAGTACTCAACAATAAATAGGTTAATATGTATGATACATGCTTTTTTTTCAACGACCATCGTTAACATTAAAGATGTGGTAAGGGTGAATGATAATTAACGCCTTAAAAACTAAATATTTTCCAACTAATTTAATCGGAAAATAAGATATTCAAAAATACAAGTAAAAATTACATTTCGTACAAGGTAAAATGATTTTCGTATGTGACAAATAGTCTGTATCCGTTGTTTTCAGTATCAGCAAATAGCAATTCATTCACTGATAAGAAAGTAAGGAGAAATGTAAATACCATCGATGTATTCATTAATAATATCGCTTCTTCGAATCAAGGCAAGTTATCTAATTCGTGTAACGTATAATACGTTTTGAAGCTATCGTCACGTCATTAAAAATTCAATTATAATATTAAATTGTTTGATAGTGTCAAGCTGCTTTTAACAATAGTTTTCATCCAATGCCAGGCTGTTTCTATAAGCATAGGATTACTTGTACCGCTAGATGAATCAATCGGGTATCAATTTCAATTAGAAAAATAATTTATGATATCAGCTATTCATAATATTATTTCTTTGAAAACAGATCTACGTACATATTTGTTAATATTTCAATTTAGAAAGCTGGTATATATTGATACGTTTATTTTTTTAAATTCACGTGCCTCTTTCATGTTACAATAAATTTATTTGAGTTATCATGATGCGATAGAAAAATAATAATCGATATTTGAAACGGAATGCAGAAGGTATATATGCAGTATACTCGTATACTGCGTACATTATCGTCATCATATTTTTACACTGGCTGTATTTGCATCTCGGATCACGTGTACATTTTGAAGGTTTTGAAGATTTTTTCTGAAACTCGTAGTGGTACGGAGATAATTTTGGATCGTAGATAATTTAAAAATATTTAGGAACATCAATTACAAGTACTTTGCTTTATAACTTCAATTATAATGATTATATGAATTATTATTTCCACACAGAAACTTCTGGAATATTATCCGCACCCACGATGAAGTTCTAATGTATTATAAAATGATCTAATTTTTATTGTTTTTTTACCTTTTTAAGAGACTTCAGACTTACAAATAATAATAAAATTTAACTAATTCATATATTCTCACTTAAAAGTATATGAAACAAACACAATGCAAATAATAATATGTACACTTAAATTATTATCAGATTTGACAATGATTTGAAAAGCAAAAATATTCTAGCATGTGAAAATAGGTAAGAGAGTAGTTACACGCAAGTGGGATCTGTACAGAATCAATAATTAAAACTGATTAGGTTAGACCGCAAGCTATCCCACTTTCTTCCTATTATATTATTGAATCGTAAATAAATGTTGTGGTGATTTTTGGGTCAGTAACTATAGGTACATAGTGGGATATAAAAGTAACTAAAATGATGTTTTCAAACTGATAAGTTCAACCACATTTACCATTACCTTCACTTATACAGATAAGCCGTAAGTAGAAATATTGGAATGTTGGCTTTCAGTTCGGGAAGGGAATGTGGATGGTTAATATACAGCTCGCTTTGCAGATAGCATAAATCCGGTAGCGTCAAATTGGGCGATCGAAGTGACCTGGTGGTAATATAATAATATCGCCAATTTTCAAAATGACACCCACAAAATTAGCAGTAAAACAATTTAAGAATTTCTGATATCTTTTTGGCGTATATTGCTGTATGATTAATTATAATGCACTTACACAGCATAAAAGTTAAACTAGACTCTTTATGTTTTAATATTTGTATATATTTATTGTATTTATTTCAAGTGTCTTATGTTTATTTGCAAATGCGGTAATTATTCATGCAATCGATGTTGCCTATATTGCCTAAACCCAAATAAACCAACTGCCTGACAAATGTAAAATAGAACCCAGTCAGGGATCCAAAATGAATGAACTGTAAAAGTTTATTAGTTATATTTTATATTTTTTCTCCTTTAACGCTTCTTACCCTACGTTTTTTATATGTCTATTTGCTGTACCTTTTATTGTTTTGTATTTTAAAATTTTCCCTGTATTTTCTTATTTGTTACTTTCTTGTCTGTTTTTCAGTCTTGTTAACCTTAATCCCATGTCCCAAAATGAGTAATGGAAATTCATTTTCATTCATTCAAACCATTATCCACATCCCAATGGTGCATAGGGCACTGCATCATATAAACGCAGTGTTATCTTGATCGTAAACACATGAAGGAAAGGTGATCAGCCCTCCGCTTCAGGTACCAGTCGAGGGTAATATTGAATAAATATTAGAGTGAAAAAATTTACCCATATTTATTTGACCCCCCTGGGAATCAAACCTGGGACCTCCAGAACGGTAGCCGAGTGTGCTGACCATTACACTACGTAGGCGGACAATGGAAATTACTCATCGGGATATTGTATATGATATTTACGTATGTAATATGCTTAAACAAATAAATGTATCTTGTATGGAAAGAATCAACGAGGTATTTTTCTACTTTATTTTTTGTGTAACCGTTTATTTTATTAACACATACACTACTCAATAAGCAGATTACCAAGCATCGTCACGAGTTGACCCTGTGAGCACCAAAGTCTGCAGCAGTTATATCATTATGGGCATCGACTGTTAGCTGATGGACGGTTCTTTATAATGAAATACTAATTTAGTTTATTTAGACACGCCTTTAGTCAATTCTATAACTGTAGGTTAGTGCAAGTACTTAATACTGCACTCTCACGCACTATGCCCATCGCCGCTGCGCGCTGGTCAACCCTCGAGTAATGGGAACACAAGAAATGGGCAGTATTTCTTTGCTTACAACCTTTTTGTGATCGTCGATATTTTTTAAAGTGACCGTGATTATTACAAAAACAGTAATTATTTTGAACGATTGCAAATATATTAAATACATATATTATGTAGATAATGTTATACAAAATATATATTTGAACTTGGAAAATTTACGAGCTAATTTTTTAAAATAAAGAGCCGCGACCCGAGAGTCGCGAAGGAAGATCGTCTTTTTTTAATCGCTCTCAAAAGTAGCCTCCATTAGCTAAAGGTTTGGTGATCAGTGGAAAATATTGTTATTATATTACGAGTATAATATGAAAGTCAAATAAAATATTTAAGTAAAAAAAAATCTTCTCCTTCTAACCCTTATCCTTATCCACACCCAATGGTGCATAGGGCACTGCATCGTATTGACGCATTGTTATTTTGATCGTTACTTACTTGAAGGCAAGGTAATCACTCCTGGTCTTTAGGGACCAGTGCAGGGAATATTAAATAGATATTATAGTGTAAAATATTTATTTTCACCTCCCCCCCCCATGAGAATCGAGCCCGGGACATCCAGCGCGGTAGATAAACACCCTGACCATTACACCATGGAGGCGGACAAGATAAAGAGAATATATATTTATATATATACATATATATAATATATATATATATATATATATATATATATATATATATATATATATATATATATATATATATATATATATATATATATATATATATGAATATGAATAAATAGATTTGATGTTTTTCAATTACATGTGAATAATTCAAAAGGAGACATTTCCATTTCTCGTTTACTACATTATTAGATTTACATTTAAAAAATATTTTTTTAATTCCGAGTTACATATATACTAACCATCGTTTAATTTTATTTGAAGATTTACAGTTCCCATAACGAGTATATTAGCAAAACATATTATAAATTTACACGTAATGGAAACTTATTTTTATGAGTGACATATCAATATGTGTACGTGTAGTTGAAATATTATTATATTTTCATTTAATTGTTTTATAAAAATAAAACGATTCATACACTCGCACTCTGGTAATATTTATCTCGACAGACACAGAGTTCTGACAGATGAATCAAAATATCTAGGCTACCTCCACTTACGTTTAAATTGTTTTATTGGAATCGGACAAAGGCCGGATAGTAAGACTATTGTGAGAAAAAAATCAATTATATTTCTGTTAATCAATAAACAGAAGATAGCGATGGTGAGCGAAGATGGTTATCATTATAATATATTTCGATTATTGATATAAATTTGGGTATTATTTTACGCGATCAATCCAATTTCAATATAAAATACGACAAATGAATAATGAAACGATTGGAAAATTCGCTGTCTTTTTACGTAAGCTGTTTTGGGAAATCAATTCAATAATTTGTGCGTTTAAATCCAATTAGTAAAAAAAGTTTAATGAAATACCTACTCGTTTTTAAAAACAGCCATATTTCAATTTTCGAGAATCGTGATCCCCTCAATTGCTACCGATACCTACACCAGACAGACTCCTTCAATTCGGCTGGAGTTAAATAGGTATTCAAAATAACAGACTTTGTATCAATTTAATACGTGAGGGAATTAATACCGACAAAATTAGGTGTACTACGTGCGCCTGTATAGTACAATAGTATTCAATAATTCCCACGACTAGCAGCGCACCTACTATATACCTAGAGAAAAATAATTGTCTAATTTTTATTACTTGTTCTGCATATGTAACATATTTGTGTTTAAATATATGTACATATTGTATCATTTTGATAAAACCTACTTTGTGAAAAACGCAGTTTAATTGGAGACAAAAAAATATTGTAAAAAGTAATTACAATTAAAATCAATAAACCCCAACCGTTACATGAAAAACATAAGAATTTCTAGGAAAATATAAAAAATTGGAATAAAGTTACAAACTACCGAAGCCTAAGTGAGAACGGATGTATGAAATCGATGGACACGAAAAATGAAAAAATGGTTACAAATGGAAAATAAATAAAAGAGCGATGGATAGAATATGTCTAGGAGGTGTACGAAACTTGTGCAATTAATTAATAGTGTTAGTACATACGTGGCATTAGTGACGTAAATACTCTTCCTTGAATATTTGTGAATGATGATTCAAGAAGAATAGATATGGAAGAATTAATAATGTCACTAAGTCCTGAAAAAATGGAAAACTCAGTGCCACTAATAAATTGAATATCAAAATGTTTACATTTAAATAACACTATTGAACTAATATGTAAGTTGCTTATTACCATCATGAATTAAACCTGCAACATTTATTGACGAGTAACGTTGGAATAGACTAAAGTTGAATTTACTTTCTCATTACAGATGATTTAGAGCACCATCAATCGCAATTTATGGCGGAATCGGTTTTTACTAAAAAAAATAAGGTTAACTTTTTGAGTCTCAAATTTTATGACAAAAAACTCGTTTTGAGTATTGAAAGTATTTACACATTTTTACTAACCTTATCGGAATATTTTAATATAAAACTGGATACTGTAATATTTTAAGGTACGCACATAAAAAGACATTTGTTTCCCATTAACATTTTAATGTTTTTAAACGTATTTCATACATTTAAACTATAAAATTTCCGTCCACCTATCGAAGTTATTATTGTACACCACGAGGCGACATAGGCTCGAATACGTATATAAATTTTCACATAAAAATAATATTAAACATACAAATAAAGAATTCTATATGACATGATATGTATGTCTACGTGTGAATTTATGTTAATATTGGAAAGCCATTTCTTTTACTGAAAATTAAAATTTGATGTTAATGTTATAAAACTTCGTTAACGATGGGTCTAAAATGTGTCGATAATGGGCATCATTTAGCGAGGAATACGATTACCAGTAGATATGCACACACATTATGACTACTACGAGGGATTTCACTATTTCACATTTAAGCATATTTATGGAATAAACTACATATAATAAAATTCACACGAACGTACTAATGGTTTAGAACTTTACAGATTTTTCATAGTATTCAATTCGAACGATGACTGTCCGTTTCCAAGCACACTAAAGTATACATGTGTCATAAGAAAACTCAATCACCTAGTTACATAAATTATTATTTGGAAAATAAATACGCCCGCATATTTTTATAAACGGAAAAACATTCCCCTTTAAAACAGATATAGACCAAGATGGTGACCAAAATTTTTCCGCAATTTTCCAGTAATTCCAACTGCTTGCGGTGCATCGGCGAATGTGATTTTTCTCATCTTCCAGCCACAATAGGTAACTGGAAAATCCAATCCACTTTCTATGAAAATATCAATTGGATATTTACGATTTCAATCACTTAATTCTAGTTTGAGCATGAGTGGTGTGTAGATCATTGACGTCCAAATTTTTCCTAACGTTTTGTACATTTTCGTTTTGGAAAATGGCGAAAGAAGATGGAAAGTTATGGAGCGAATGCATTGAACACTCCCAACAGATATTCAGACGCTCAAAATTGCGTTTGCAATTGAAAAATGGTGCTTTTTTTAAATTAAATTTTATGTTTTTTTTTTATGCGTGAATTTGCAATCGCACAGAAAGGAAATCAATCGTTCGGTTTATTTAGGTTTTATTAACTTCATTGTCAAATTAAGGTACATGTTATAATTTTTTATACAAAAAAATCGCTCAACACCCTTTAAAAAGTAAAATTATTTTCATTCCTTTATTCAAATATTAAATTCCGGCTTAAAAGTCATGATTCGCATCATTAAAAATTTTGATCCGAAAAATTTATCAATACCTTTTCGCGTACAGACACACACAAAAATGTAATGGCTTTAGTATGGATAGTGTAAAAAATAACCTGCTTGGCATTATGTTACACTATCGCTGTAATTTATTGCTATCTCTTTTTATATGTTGACCTCTAGTTAAATCTCAATTTAATGTGTTCCTTATTTATCCTTTAATAAAGAACACTTAAAATTAATTCCTTTATATTAATTTTTAAGTTAATTAGTTAATATATTTATCTACACGTATCGTTAGTCTAGTAATTTAAGAAACCACTCGTATTGAGAATTATTCCGATTTTGAAAAAAACAGTCAAAAATAATAATAAGTATATAAATATTCCCGTGTAATTGCTCCATGATTTAAATGGACCTGACATGAAGTGGCGAATAAGATTTGAATGTAAAAAGTGAAAAAAATGTAGAAAAAGGAATAATAAAATGGTCCAAAAGAATATTGAGTGTAAGACAGAAACTTTATAAATCACTTATCCAATCAACCTTTTATTTTTAAACCTAGCCGTATTTTAACTCAAATTGCACTTAACTAGGTGTTAGCACTTATACCCCTTGTCTTCTAAGTGCTTCGGTATTGTAGGTTATAAAAAAACGCTGTAACATTTATAAGGTATAATTGTTTGAATGATTTATAGTAATTGCTGTGTATGTATGTATGTTCACCTCGCGCGCAGTAAGAATGTTTGCTGTTTAGGGTTCTGTACTTCTGTAGTCAACGTAAAAAATATTGTTTTCTTATTCGTTTTTAAATTACCGCGTGGTCATATTTGAAGGTGTAAAGGATATTCGTTTAAAATGTGATTCCAGCATAATAGCTAATCGTTTTATCCGATATATAGTGTTAAGGATATTCGTTTAAAATGTGATTCCAGCATAATAGCTAATCGTTTTATCCGATATATAGTATTAATAAAATAACTTAACAGGTAGCTATCAATTACGCATTTACATGTAGCTCAAAGTATATAATATATTGGTTCTTTTGCAACTTATGGCTATTTTAAAAGTATTTTTCCATAACCAAAATATTATATGTATGCTCAAATTAAAAAAAAAATATAATACTAAATACGTGGTTACTTCAATTATCTAATGCATTTTTTTCTCTTTGTTTTAAATTCTTTTGCATTTCACAATATATTATAATTACAAGTGCAAAAATATATTTAGAGTAAAAATAGTACCTCTACCTTCATTATACAACTAGTATATTTGGGACAGATAATAAATAAACCCATATATTTAATGTTTGTATGGATAAAGATAATGTCCGGCCTTTTTTAAAACAATTATTTTACAAAATCACATGATGTATGTAGATTTAGAAAAAAAAACTTTTACAAGTATACATTACAACCAATGAGATTTATGTACCTATGCAAAACTTAGAAAACGATTTTTTTAAATTTAATTTTACTCGTATCTCATGAAAACTAATGCCATTGAGCTGTTTCCCTGGAGGAATTTCAAAGAGGATAGAACGCCACACTCGTCTCTCCTAGCATCTAGCTTCCTCAAATTCCATGTCTATTTGTAAATACCTTCTATTTAGTCATAATAAAAACCCTTACCGCACCCCAATGGTGCATAGGGCACTGCTTCATATAAACGCAGTGTTATCTCGATCGATTACACATGAAGGAAAGGTGATCAGCCCTCCACTTCAGGTACCAGTCCAGTGTAATATTGAATAAATATTAGAGTGAAAAAATCACTTATATTTATTAAACCACCCTGGGAATCGAACCCGGGACGTCCAGAACGGTAGGCGAGCATGCTGACCATTACACTACGGAGGTGGACATACATAACATTTAGTCATACATAACCTTTTATTTAATTTATCAATATTAAACTTCTGACAAGCCCAGATTACACAATCGTTATTTTTTCATGCACGTGCATATTGATGTACATATGTACATCATATAAATAGGTTTGGAATTTTACATATACAAATATTTATGTAAAAGATACTCTGTTATTGCATTCTCGATAAAATATAAATATAAAATCGATAAAATATAAATTTATAAATATATTCATAAAAACACATTTTCCAACTAATTTCATTTGAATTACGTTTAAACTACTCATACCTTTCCCGTGCCTACACAAGTGCGTAGATAATATAAATGAAAATGTTTATCATACTGAAGCATTTAATCGGTACTAAAGAATATCGCATACATTAGCATTTTAACCTGCTACACGTTGATATCTTATTACGTATAATAATATTAGTATAGCGTTGACACAAATCACGTTAAATAAATGTCACACCTTTAGGTCAGATGCAGGTTTCCAGGTCTGGGAAATAAGTAGGTATAGTAAATACATACTAGAAATAACGAATTCCATTTTTGTATGTTTACTCTAACTGTTAGACGTTGGATTTCACCTGTTCCGTGTACAGTTCGGTAAAACAAATAAAAATTTACCGTCTTGATGATACGTCACTACTATTTATACAGTTTTAGGCTTACCATACGTCCCGGTTTGAACGAGATCTTCTAGACTTTAAGGTTAGTCATTTTGCCCGATTTGTAGCTAAGTACAAAATAATCCGTATGTTTAAATTTCTTTGCAATAATTGATGAAGTAAGGGAATCAAAATTAAGCTTACTAGCGACCTAATTATTGTAAAAGAATTGATGATGTCTAGAAAAGTAATGTACATTGTATAACGTATAACGATTGATTGGCAATGATAGGGACATTGAAAGTAGCAAAATAAAAAAATTAAGTTTATTGAGGTTGCGAGCGACTGGAAACATGTATATAATAAATTTTAAGTGAAATCGGTTCGTTTCACTTGTTTTCCATTTTTTATTTGCAAGAGTGGATCTGAGAAACACCAAAGGTCTTCGAATCAAATCCAGGCATGGGAAGGAACTTTCAACGTACGAAACAAAATATGTGTGGATTGTTATCATCTTCCTATAGACGATAATTTAAATGAAAATAGTTAGGGGTGTACAAAAAATAAATGTTATTACCCTTCTATAAATTAATATTTCATTTTTATAACGAAGATTTACCTAGTTTTCGAGGAAATCATGATTTCATCCAGCAATCAGGAATAGAAACCAAAAAACGATTGAATAATGAATAATAATAAACCCTCCCTCTCCTTTTCGTCAACAAACGTTCCGATGTTTGTTGAGGAAAATATGGTAACCCTATATATGTTATCATGAACTTGCACTGACTGCAGAGAATGAAATAGTACGTCGATGATCGTTCCGGGTCGATTCCGACGGAAATAAAATTGTCTTCATACACGGTCGCTCGAATTAGATACCTACGTAAAATTAGCTTAATATATCTAAATTATATATATTAGCAGCGGATCCGCGACTATCATCAATACGGTGGTTCAGGAGTATTTTATTCATACCTTATGTAAATGTTTCTTCCAAACTGAGAGAAGGCGTTCGAGTTAAAACGGTTCCAATTTAAATTTCTTACAATAACAACATATAATTTCCTGTCTAGATATTTTCAAGATATCACACAAAAAAATATGTGAAAATTGTTGTATCATGACTCTATTACTTACTGGTCGTATTATTTTTACATTACAAGTAATAATATTAGTATACTTAAAATAAAACATGCGATAGAAGTGAATTAACTAAACATTAAATGATTCCACACAATTAATAAATTGCCAGGCAATTGAAAGGCGTCGTGACGTACATAGTTGGGTAGACGTTCAACTCCGAAATAGAAGTCAATTGCAATATTAATTCAAGAAATATTTATTTTTAATTGGTCAGGGCGTTTGAGTTGTATTTTTCTTATCAAAGTCCCCCATCCTTACTATTGTGCAGACAAGCCTCTAAGATAGAAGCTTTGCTTTGCGGGTTATTATAAACAGTTTTGTAACTTCGTAGGCTATAAGTTATCAAGCCGTTTCTTAAAAAATACACATCGTATTAATTTCGGTTTTATTTTATCAACATTGCAAATTTTTTAACCACAGAAATTATAAACGTATTCCCGGTTCTAATAATACATTTTGTCCGCCTATGTAGTGTTGCGATTTGCGCGTTTGACTACCATGCACGATGTTCCGGGTTTGGTATCCCGGGTGCAGGGGAGGGGTTATTAAGATGGTTGTGATGTTTTAACTCTGAAATTTCCGTTTGAAATCAGTGAGTTTACCAATTTTATCTCATATTTCATAGAAATTTTACTGTATGATTTAAAACCCAAATTATTACTGCATACAAAAATATATATAAAATTTCAAGTTGGTCACATTCATTTAATTTCTCAGTTTTTTATTATTCAATTTGAACGGTTTGAAAATATTTTTCTGTTATTCTATTGGATAAATAGACTTCACTTAAGGACTCGATCGCGTCAAAAAAGAAATACATGTAATTAAAACACTTCAAAAATTTACAACATTTTGAGTGTGTCCATATACTTGTTCACAAAATCTGGATTATCTCCAATTACAGGAGTTATTTTCATATTATTTTTTGACATCTCATCAAAGATGAAGAAGAATATGGAAGTCTGGGCATTTACGGGGCTTACGACCGTCATAGGCTGGTTTAAGTGATCACTTTACACACGTGTAACATTCACCAATTCTACCCATTATTGACAACCACACTAAATTATCTGGTCAAATTATAAGCTTAATAATAAAAATGAAAATGGTATTTTCTGGCGTTTCTCATGTGTGTGATTATAATCCGGGATTCGGATCTCACATACTAATATAAGAGTTTCTGCTTAATAAAAAGCTTCTTTACATCTCACCAATAGATGTCTCTAGTGAGGTTTTAGTGATTCATGAACAAGGTTTCTAAATTAGTTCATATATATAGAACTTCCAAGAATTTGAGTAGTGTGTTTGTCAATAATGGGTAGAATTGGTGAATGTTACACGTGTGTAAAGTGATCACTTAAACCAGCCTATGACGGTCGTAAGCCCCGTAAATGCCCAGACTTCCATATTCTTCTTCATCTTTGATGAGATGTCAAAAAATAATACTTCAAAAATTAGTATCATAATAAGTGTTTATGTGATAAATCTTCTACTACTTACCTACATACCATATTCAATGTAAATGGAGACAAAGATACTGCAAACAAGGCACATATATTCTGAATATCGTATACTTGTGATTGGGCGCATCAATACACGTTTTTGTACAACAGTAAACACTCTTAAAAAATACTTGTACAGCGAATTTTAAGTGGTATTTGACCGATTGATTAGGAGTTTTAAAATATTATTTTTGAGACGTTTTTATTTAAGTAAATAAGTATCGTCGCTTCGTCCACAAACCAGTTAATATAAACTTATGTGTATCGTATCAAACAATTTCTTTTTAGTTTCATTAATATTACAATTACAGAAGTCACCCTACTATGTACTAGTAAATACTAAAACATAATACCTAAACACCACGTTTTTATATATAATGTACCTATAATATCGCATATGCAATAGTTTGAGAATTTATAAAACACTTCAGTACAGTATATTTCATTAAAAAAGGTTCTTTTTGCACTTACTTAATATACAGACATTGAAGTTTGGAATTAATTAATATGAACCAAAGTATTATTATTATTATTTTAGTAATGTGATTAATATGTATATTTACAAAATTGTTACATTATGTTGACTTCCGATCTCAAATAAAGTTTTTTTTCAATGTTTCCAGCTTATGATTTATTTTGGCGATTGCTGTTCAATATTTAATAATCCTATTTATATTCTAATGATTTATTTACAGCTTGCAAATTGTCGACGTACATAGACACGTACCCTCAAGAGAAGTCATGAGAGGTTTAATATTAAAATGTCGAAGTCTGGCAAACTGAAAATCCGCTTGAAAATGGGCATCAACATAGTACAGGTATTTCTTTAAAACTGCAGATAGGTATGTTTTGATATTAACACATTGTTAAAACGCGAAGCGTTTGGTTACAAAATTCTCACGTCAAAAAGCTATTAATTTAATAAATCGTTAATCCCATTTGTTCTGAGAACTTATAATATTTATTGAATCTTTTATTATGTTTTTTTTTAATAATAAAAAATAATATGCACAGGTCGTTTGTGAAATTCAGCAGATGACAAAAAAATCGTTCATTTTTTTAACGTCCATTTTGAAAGATTTAAAGGGTCAAAAAAATTAAAAGAAGATCTCGATCAGAATTAATTTTTGTCTATGAAGATTTTTTAGCGTAAAACCCAAAAAAATATTGATTTGTACATTATTTTTTCAGGGCCCTTCATATTCCCGTCGGTAGAGAGATAAGGGAAAACATAAAAGATGCATTGTTTAAATCAAATATCGGGACATTACTGGATCGTCGGAACGCTGCATGACGAGACACCATGTCTATAAAGGTACCATGTCATGGCGTATCAGGGACGAATATGGTTATTTTAATTATAAACTAATACCTACGAGACGTAATGTTTCGCAGACCAAGTGCCAATAGCCTTTTTTAGGAATACTCATCAACGGTGGACCTAAAGTTACAAAACCAGTAATACCCAACGCATTGAGAGCACTCATTGAAACAAAATGCCCGCAAATACTTACTAATTTGAATGGTTTGAACTGTTTTCAATGCGGTTCCATTGTACTAAGTCTGCAGCAGCCTGGACCAGAACGGCCTATCTTTTGAGCACTTACTATAATTACAAATTGACTTGTTTCTTATTATGGTATACGCGTTCTTTTCATTTGAATTATATACAGAATTTCATTATGAAATTGACTTTATGATCATTCAATGCATGTTTACCGTTTTTCAGCAACTTGTATAATTAATTATTTATCTACTCACTATACGTACAACAGAAAATTATCTGACCCGCCGCGCGCCGTTCAGTAATAATTCAAAGAATAGCGGATAAACTACATACCGCTTCAAAGGTCACGTTTTTAATTTCTATACTAACTTATATTTGTGTACAGTTTTGATAAATTTTGTTTAAATTTTTAATTAACTTAAAACATCTTAGCCGGAGTAAGTCCAGGTTCGCTCTATAATATGGCGTCGGCTTTTATGGAGGCTAAATAGTCGACTTCAATCGGAATCAACCGAACTACCGTTCTTACTCCTAAAAAACGTGCGTTGCGAGTACGTGGCAGTATAAATATACCCAGGTACCTTGGCCTTATGAAAAAAGAATGAGCTTGGGGCCCTGGATGATATTACAAAAAGTTAACTACGTTTTATAAATAAATTTAACTTTACTTCTAGACTCTTATTTCTAACGATTTCGTTATTCTCCAACCGGTTGTCGATCAGTACTGTCAGAAAGGTATTGTTACTGAAAGATTTTTATTAAAAATAATATCTAGCAATTACCCTTCTTGCATTTGAATCGACAACGTGTGTTACAATAACAAAATCATTAAACAATTAATAAAAATCTAAAGTAAAGTAAGGTTAAAGTTATCTTCACTACATAGTAATAGTTCGTAGATAACGCAACTGCTCGCAATGTCAACGATTTGTCTTTTTATAGTAGTTTTTTCCCCTCTAAACGTATGTTAGCATGTTTAATTTGATTACACGTTAATATGAATTTGTAAATAAATTTGTTGATACCATTTATACGAATAAAAATAAAATATACCTCTTACAATTCCACTTTTTTGACAAATAGTACAAAAATAATTTTAAAAACTTAATGTTAAAGTTGTTATTTTCTTAAATCTAACACTTTGATCTGATTTGTTAATCAATTAGCTAAGATTTTTTCACATATCTCTGATTTTTATGCTTATAAAACCTACATTAACATCACCCGGCACGAAGTAAACTATCATTCAACTTACATTAGTGTCTATACCACCTGTCATTCGGTCAAATAAAACAGTAGTTTACATCCACAAAAAGGTGCATAGGAGAGGAAATATAGAGTACTGGATACTTAAAAATCAATTGAGCCTGCGTGAGTACTGAAACAAAAAATTAGTGTGTTATTACGAAAACAGGTACACAGATTATACGTACATCTAGGTCGATCGCTACTACAATAAAAGGAAGCGGAAATTAGATATAATAGTTTTATACAACATTTAAAGAAGATTGAAATAACAATCCCTCAATTATATTACAGGAAAGTAGTTTCTAGTTTTTGCTTGATAAAAATCGTGCAGTGAAAATTGGTTTGCAATAATTTTACCGTTAACCATGGTTACGAGAATTCAAAAGAATCTCCGAAATAACGTATTTTTATTTTTATTTGTTTTGTATTTAGAGTAAAATCAGGAGGTAGTACACACTTTTCTACAAAATATTTATAACATTTGGCAATGGGACACTTTCTCAGCATCATCAAGTTTTCACCGCACTATAGTAGGTCATTTGAATATATGAAAGCGCTCAACCAAAAAAACACGTACCTGGTTTTATTGGGGATATAATAAAATTATTTGCAACAATTTATAACTTGTTATAATTAATGCATATATTTGTTTCTGGAAACGGTACTTGGATAAGCGTCAGATTTAATCAGGTCTTACTGAGACATATCGAGCATAACTAGTCGCCTAGTGAGTGTTCAACATTTGCTACAGTACCATAAAAAAATAACGTCGTGGATAAATATGTTTTTTAAATTTTCTTGATAGTAATTGTAAGAAATAGTTTTTGATTTGTTTTTTTAATTTATGTTTTTTTTTGTAATTATATAATTATATAAAACTTTTTATTATTTATAAAACTTTGTACCATTATATAAAACTTTGCGTATTTTTTGTTTAATTATGTTGCAAGCAGTCAATAGTATAACTGGAGACTCGCGAGGGTTCAGTGCTTTTTAACACTTTCTAGATGCAATACAAATTCATAGCAACTAATAGAAGTTAAAGTTATATCCAAGTAAAAGAATTACAAATAGGATTACATTAAACTCAACAAATTAGAAAAAAAAGTATTACATGTTTTGTATACTTGCACTGAAAGCTCATATCGTGCAGTTGTGAAACAAAGTAAGTATATATTGAGTAATTGTACTGCATGCGGCATCTGCTAGCGGAAGTTGGTTACCGTTGTAGTTTACAAATGACACATCACACATTGCACACCATCCTGTCAGAAATCGGAAAAATTAAATATTTTTTCTCAATTTAACAAGTCGCTCTCTAAGCCTCTCAGAGCCTCCTTACGTCCACCCATTTTTATAAATAAATTAAAATAATAGTATTTATCTCTAAAATAATGCGCATCACTTTTCTTTTCATTTTCTTAACTTTCTTTGGGGGAAAACATTCTCTCTCTTGAAAAGTTATAAGTGTGAATCTTCTTCTTCTTCTTTTAGGACTAGGTCCTGTCATTCTCGGGTCGCTCCTGGGAGGTGGAAGACCAGCTATCCTTCCATCGTTTAGGTGGTCTTCCTGGGGGTCTGATCCCGCTTATGTTGCTGTCCGCTGCCACCCTCACCACTCGATCCGAACTCGCTCTTCTCAAATATTATACATTTCTTCTTCTTCTTCTTCTTCTTCTTCTTCTTCTTTTAGGACTAGGTCCTGTCATTCTCGGGTCGCTCCTGGGAGGTGGAAGACCAGCTATCCTTCCATCGTTTAGGTGGTCTTCCTGGGGGTTTGATCCCGCTTATGTTGCTGTCCGCTGCCACCCTCACCACTCGATCCGAAGTGTGAATATAACATTGAATTCATGTTTCAATCAAATAATCTCCTCCACACATTTTCTAATTATAACCAAATTACAATCAATCAAAACTAATTACGTGGTTCGAAAAATTCTTAGTTACATATTCTTAACTTATATTATTAAAACTCCTACTAAAAGAAATAGTGTGAAGAGTAAAGTAGAGTTTATATATAAATGTACATAAAAATTCAACGAAGAGCAGACGAATAAGAATCTCCTTTTACAACGGTGTTACACTGATAGGTATGCGCCACGCAAAAACATTCTGAATTGTACTGTTAAGTTAACCAGAAAGATATTATAAAGATAAAAATGTTCCTACCTCAATGACAATAGCCAGAAACATTAAGCTCGCAAATCACGTAGTGTTGTTCTTCACTACCTCACATTACTAAACCTATTCTTACTGCCTTAATACCCCACTACTGGGTCACACGAAGCCATTCTTTGAATACAAAATTGTCGTAGCTGTACTCTTTAACAACTGCCATTTGTTTATCTCAACTTATTTCTTCAACTATCGCAAAATTCATCGTAACTGCACACTTTATCGTGATAAATGGGAAAAATCGGATTTGGAATTTTTATTAGCAGTTTAAGGTTTTTGATTACTATTTTGATATGTTTTTATGTCAATTTCAATTGTTCTAAACATCATACAAAAATACCTATTATATATAAGTTGAATTCAACTCACAATTTGTGATTATAATATGCTTAAATAAGATTACGAATTCGCTTATGTTTTATAACTTTAGACGTTTGTTATCCAAATACACAATTTTCGTTTTATTTCAGTAACATACAGTAAAAGTGTTTCTTTAAGACCACCCAGGAGACATAATAAATAATAAACGTTAAATAAAAATAAATAAAAATAAATTAATATAAATAAAATAAATAAAACAATAACTATTACCATAGAACGAAATGATTCTTATCTTATGTTTTACCAAATAATTAAAAATAAACCATAAGACATCAATAAAGATGTTTTATATAATTTTTGACATCTCATAAAAGATGAAGAAGAATATGGAAGTGTGGACATTTACGGCGCTGACGACCGTTATAGGCTGGTTTAAGTGATCACTTTACACACGTGTAACATTCACCAATTATACCCATTATTGACAACCACAATACTTAAATTCTTGGAAGTTCTATATTTATGAACCAATTTTGAAACATTGTTCTTGAATCACTAGAACTTCACTAGAGACATTTATTGGTGAGATGAAAAGAAGCTTTTTTATTGAGCAGAAACTCTTTTATTAGCATGTGAGGTCCGAATCCTGGATTATAATCACACACTTGAGAAACGCCAGAAAATACCATATTCATTATTATCATTTAAGCTCATAATTTGACCAGATAATTTATAATTTATTTACAGACTTCCATATTATTCTTCATCTTTGATGAGATGTCAAAAATAATATTAAAAAGTCCTATAATTGGAGATAATCCAGATTTGTGAACAAGTATTTAGACACACTCAAAATGTTGTAAAATGTTTTATGCCTAAAAAGGGTCATTTTAAGATTTTAAGATTTTTAAGGACTAGATTATTTTAATAAATAACCTCTTTTGATCTTATGTGAAAGTATAATCCAAGTTACGCAACTACCACCTGCAGATACATGTACTTGTAATAAAATAGTCGCCAGGGGTGTTTAGTATTTATAGGTATAATCGATCGGTGATCGCGCAATAGTCGGATTTCTGAACCTTTGCTATCAGTTGAAACAAGGAACGTGTGAGACATGCGAGTCATAGATTATATACTACTCGGCGTAATGTATGATCATGTTGGCTAAGAGATATTACCTGCCCAAGGGAGCTGGGGGCTCCGCCCTCGGGCCCCCGCAGCCGGAACACTCCGTGCCAATTACTCTGCGACAAGTGAAGGGAAATTGCAAACAGAGACCTAGCTAGTGTGTATATTATAAACATAAAGAAAATGTGTGTTTTATGTATTCAATGATTTTATAATAAGTCTACTTTGAAATCTACTCTAAGTCTTTACCGTTTCATATTATCACATACATACCATATACTATGTCAAATATTACTATAGTGTTTTAACCCGTGATTTGAATTGTATTATTAAAAAAAAACAGTATCACAAGGTACATTTGGAATTTTTCGTTTTTTTTATTGAATTTTAATTTTTTAAATAAAAAGATATTTAAAAAATTAAAAAATTGAACCAATACTACGTTACAATAGTACGTTTTTTAGAATCCTTGAATCTCATAACTTAAGATTCATAATGTGTTTCCTAGAATTTTCCTTCTGTTTGATATAAGAAAAATTTAAATATAAAGGGTTCATTTCTTGAATATTTTTCGCAGATACTTTGTGGCACATTTTAAAAACTTTATAGAATCAAACAACTTTTTAAAATCAAACAAAGGCTTCATTCCAAATTGGTTGCTTAATTTATGTTTTTATATTATAATGTATATTCTTGGCCTAGTTGAATGAGTGGACATTATTTTACATTATGATTGAGGTGTTAAGTACCTTAAGTGCTTAAAAATATTTTATTTTAAATTTTTTGAACTTAAAAATATGAAATTTAAAAGCAAACATTTGTTTTTTACCACTTGAGCTATATTTATTTTATTTCAACAACTAGTTTCTGAAGCCATGCTTCCATCTTCACATAAACTTACATTAAGACCGGAAGATGGAAGCATAGTTTCCGAAACTAGTCGTTAAAATAAAATAAATATAACTCAAGTAGTAAAAAACAAGTGCTTTCTTTTAAATTTTGTCATGTCTTACCCCAGAAAGAATGCCAAAACAATAAATTAAAAATAGGAATTTCAAAATAAAGAAAATCAATTTCTAAACAAAATTGAAACAAAGTAGGACATTTTATTCAGTAATTTTGCGCATTGCACTCTGGGACCTCGACAAGATCAGATCATCGTACTGACCCCTATTCTGATTTTGAATTTTTCATCTCTTCCTCGAGTTTTCAATGCGCTCCAAGATTCTTAAGATTGAAAACCAATCTCTTCTTTGCTTTTCTCACTGGCGTTTTTGTTCTTCTGTTTGGGTTCTCAGCTTTTCTTGATAAAGTTCGTGTTCCTTCTTCGTCATCGTGAACTTCCAGTACCACTAGAGTCTACAGGTGTTATTTTTCAACCTTTGGCCCGGCATTTAAATGATCATAGTACGCACACGCCCTAGGAATAATGTCTGATCGGTATAAAAGGTACTTTAGAAGATTTGAAATTTCTTGGAACCTTTTTTTACAAAACTGAATATGTCAATATTGAACGTAATAAAAAGATAAATGATTTAAATTTAAGACAGTAAGGATATCATTTTAGTTAATACTTCACTACAAGTATGATTTAACTGTAGAAAAAAATATTTTGGTATGGTGTAGTGCTTAGTGCGTATGGCTACCAAGGATAAGATTCCTAGTTCGATTCTTGGTGAGGTTTACACATTTTTTTAGTGGCTCCTTTTCAAATAACATATTTACATGTCTTGAATGTGTTTTTTTTTATTATATTTTTTTAAATCATCGCATATGTATTTTCAATGGGAACATACGTATTAGTTATTTCATATTCATGTACAATAGATAATTCGTTTGAAGTAATTTTTATGTGCATACGAGATCTGGGCAACCGTTACGCGCGTGATGTGCTTTACCTTTGAACGAACGATGCCATAAGTTAGTGGAACAAAAAAGGGTAGTATGAATAACCTTTATAATATTCAAGATAAACATCGAAAGGTGAAACATTACCACCAAAGCTTTTTATTTTATTGTCTCAAAAATTAGTTGGATTCGAGGGAATTTATTATTTTATTTATCAATTTAGTGTTAGGTGCAAAAAGATTTTAAAAAATTGGCATGTGTAAGAGATTTTAGGTAAGTGACCCCAATATACTCGTAGTTATGTACCTATAATACATACCTCTAAAATGTAATTAAATTTACTATATTATACTATAGAGTACAAAAACTAACTATTTTGATTGATTGAGATATTTATAGAAGAGTAAAAATTAGTATTAAAATACATTATTTAGGCTTACTTCATCACTACTGACAACATGCTTGCGTAATTTGACTATTCTTTCATCGTGTAATTTATCAACGTCGTCAATCTACTATAGAAAGAAAATTTGGAAAAAAAATGTTAGAAATAGTCAAATGAACATTCATAAATTATTTCTAAGATTATTTAGTATTTGTTACCTTCCATGTCGTTGCGAATTTAATCTTTTAACCTATAAATATGACAGGCAACTTCTATTTTTTACCCTAGAAAAATATTTTTTTAAAGACGACCTCTGATTTTGCAAGATATACCCCAAAATTATTTTTTGTACTGATTTTTTTTAAGATCATTAAAAACTCTTGTTCACGTTTGTTATGTAAACAAACCTACTTAATAACATCATTGTAACTTATAATTGTTTAATTTCCGCTCTCGCCATTAGTGATCGCAAGGCTTTATCTGATCTACCTCTAACTTACCATATAAACAGGTACTAACCACGTTTTCAATAAAATAAACGAATCAAAATGACTAGACATAAATGTGCACATGTTATACATCGGGTTACTTATCTCGCTCTTAACATAGAAGCTGTCCGAGTAGAAGTGAATGACTGGTAAGTGATTAAAGATCTTTATCTTATTACCATAAATGTAGTATGAGGCGACGGCGTACCCGGAAAAAAATTGTGACAAATCCAAATATGATTTTCGGTCGCTTCTCCGTTCACTGTAGTTTTTTCTGCTCAACGATTTTAGTCTTCAAATAAGCCAAAATTTTAATCAAAGTTTAATGTCAGTATTTAAAAAAATGTATGTTTACATGTTTATATGTTTATATATGTATATATATATATATATATATATATATATATATATATATATATATATATATATATATATATATATATATATATATATATTTATATATATATATATATATATATATATATATATATATATATATATATATATATATATATATATATATATATATATATATATATATATATATATATATATATATATATATATATATATATATATATATATATATATATATATATATATATATAAATAAATATATATAAATAAATATATATAAATAAAACAGCAGAAAATATTTAGTAATATAATCTGTACTACTACATTTTAAAGTATGATGAAGATTCATAACATTCCTAAGATGGTTTTTGTGTGTAACAACTTTTGACATATCGGGACCTTAAACCTTTGTGTTAAAAAATAACCTACAAAACGTTATAATATTATAACACTTTTGACAGACGTTTTTCTTAGGATTCTTGACGGGATGAAGTGAAGTAGTTGAGCGATTACAAACTTAAAACGTTATAAGTCATTTAATTTGACAGTGGCTAGAGCGTGCGAGGTCGGCTCGGACACTATTTCTGGATAGACAGCGATCCTAAATATTTTCAATTAACCTACGTACATTAATTGGAAATATCAGTATAATAAATAATAAATAAAATTCAGTTAGAGTTACGCAAAAGGCGCACGTGACTGCTTTCTGTCTATGGGCATACTAACCTTGGACAATTTTCCCTAAACCTTTATTAATCTACCGCGTATGTTTAGTAAAATAAGTTTTAAAAATTGTGTTATCTACTTAAAAAAAACAGGCAGGAAATATTATTTTTCTTCAATAATTATAAGCGCGAGGCAATTAAACTTGATAAAGCGAACATCGCAATAATTAATTACGTTTAAGCAGATAGACTCTCGGAAAATGACACTTTAATTATTTTTATGACTTATCGAGACTTTGTCTGAATATTTTCACTAAAATATCCAACGTTTTTCTGATATTTTTTGGTATTTTTTTCTGTTCGTATTCATATTTTAAGAATTTATAATGAGACAAAAAAAATTGGGCGGGAAAGACATGATTTTTCAACTCTAACTAGGATTTATTTTTAGTTTTTCGGAGTTTTAGGAATGTTGGTTGGGACAGTGACAAAAACGATTCAAGCCGGTAAGGTGATCACTTAAATCCGTAAATGATGCGTAACCCCTATAATCATTTAGATATCCGGACTTATGTGTATGTTATGTTTTAAAAATTTTAACCAACGGCTAAAAATATAAATTGCATATGTAAATTACATAATGTAGTATATCTGTTGTACGAATAATTAAAATATCGGATTTCAATTTATTTCAATAGGTCATATATTATTTCTCAGTGACAGACAATGAATACATTGATTTTGAAGTATACTTTGTAACTTAAATTTAATATTTATATAATAAATGCGTATTTAAACCACTTTTCAACTTGGTGGAGTGAGAGTAGTTTTGTGTTGAAATCGACACACATTATGACCCTAAGCGCTTTATATCATAGTTAAATGCACCGACCACTGTTACACATATGAGGGATAATATGCAACAATCTATGTACGTATTCATTATAACTATTTAAATATGTATGTATGAATACTATATTAAATAGGCGAGTTTATTTTCGCAATATTTATACAAATAATGTTTAAAGGCAAACAAACAAAGAAAAAACTATCGAATATTATTTTTTCCTAAATTATCTTCAGAGAACTACATTTTAAAATATTTAAATCTTTGATTTTTTTTTGTTAATTAAAAATATAAATAAAAAAGCATTTTAATAATGCTTAAAATACCTATGCACCCATTTTGCAAAATTACTCATAATTATACATATTTTCCATTTAATACAAACTAATAGCTGTACAACTTTGAGAATTCAATTCATAGTATTATTTTAAGGAAATGATATTTAATTATATTTTAAACTATGTATATGTATTTTATTATTTTTAGAGCGTATATTGATGGCTTGAAATAAATCTCAAAAACTGAATACATATTACCTACCTCTTCATAGTGTGTGACCCTTCTTTAGAAATATTTGTTCTACAGTCAGTAATTAATGTCAACATGGAATACTTACATAGAGAGCTAGTCGATGGTTGCGGTTTGGATGTTACAAACAAATTCTCAAATTTACAAAATATGTTAACTTTACAAGTAGTGAATTCGTAGCCCGTTACCCCTTCATTAACCTCATGGCAAGTGCACAATAACTTATCGCCGTTGTTGAGAACAAACTCGGTTATATACTTGCTGTTTCTGCTCATATCAAATACATTGGAACCTCTCATAACGAGCAAAAAATGTGGAAAAGTTGCTCCCTTAACGAGCGAAATTTCGCATAATGAGTTATAGAGAAAGGGGAAGTCCTTTTTTCACGACATTCACTTGTGAACCGAAACTTCCACGCCAGTCAAAACAAAAATGATTTTCTGAACGAGTGTTTCGCTAAACGAGCAAGATTCTGGAACGAATTATGCTCTATTTGAGAGGTTCTACTGTACAAGCAATTTTGGATACAGCAAAACACTTTAAAACCATGTTCATCAATACCATTGTTGATTCAATAGACATTTTGCTATCAGTAATTTTAATATCTTTCACTTGATCTTCTAGTTTTCATTTGACCCTCTATCTGTATCTAAATAGCGCTTGAGGTATCGTATCGGAAAGACGTGATGATAACTAAATAGTTAAATATACTAAAACATGTTGATCAGTCATGATGCGCTCACATCTTAGAGAAAAGTAAAATATGTTTCAGATGACGTAAATGAGCTTTGAGTAAAAGACATGACGATTATATTGAAAGGGAATGGAGAGGAAAAAGTACCTAGGAAATGAAGAAAAGTAGTAATACCCTCACTAGTACTAGCTTGTGTCACTAGGAAAAAAATCGAATTCTGATCAAAAGATATATATAGGTTGTATTTTTAATGCTCCATTTTTACACCACATACACATATCATATCATCAATATCAATCAGAAATACATCATATATCCTTTATGTAGAGTTTGTAGACCTAATTTTTTTCATCCCTCAAAATTCAACCGAATACATTTCTTCCCTGTGTCTGCACACTACGAATTAAACACAGACAGGGTATGTCTGACAAAAATAATGAATCTAGACAGGTACTTTTGGAGAAAGAGAGAATGTCAATAATAACTAGCTGAAGTATGTAACATGTCCAATTACTACATACTTTTGACAAACCTCTTTGAGATTTTAGCCACATGGCATTTGACGTAAAATCGAATGGCGGATCATTGTTCAATACCTATCAGCATAAGTATAGCATTTTTTCACATGATTCTAAAATATGTAAAAAACGATTCGTACGTTTTATTAAAATTTGACGCACGAACCATATTTTATATGCAGCAACGCTATCCAGTATTTTACACCCACAACATATACCATGTACTGTGACCAGCATACCGTAAATAAATATTTCAACGCATGGTCAAAATAAAACTTTTAAAATTATTATTTTCAGTGACTCGCGGTTTAATGTCGTGCCAATAACGACTATGGTATATAATAAATATATTATATATGGATGCTACGAACTTATTTTACTTTAACGGTTTTTACACACATTTGCCTATTTGAAATATATCTTGATTTATTGACTAAAATACTGTTCTGTAACATATATCAATATCTTGCTTTCCTATAAAGAAACCAGCCAGACAATATACGAATTAAGTTCATGATAATATTTGCGATGGAAATCTCTATTTAATTCTTTAAATAATTAAAAACATTTTGAGTGTGTCTAAATTTTGGTTCACAATTCTGGGTTTGTCTTCTCTTAGTAGCTATTTATATTGATATCTAGACACATTTCAGATAACATTTCATAAAGATCTCCGTTGGTTAAAAATATTTACTAAACTCTACCGTTGATAGTGCCGAAGAAGTAGCATGTGGAAGAAGATATGAACCATTAATGTAACTTCTGAAACTTGAGTAATAAAGCATGTGTAGATCATGGGTAGAATGGTGAATATTATACTTGCATAAAGTGATCACTTAAACCATCATATGACAATTTGTAAACCTTGTAAATGCCCAGACTTCCATTCCTACTACATTTATGTTGAGATTGAATTTTACAATATTTATTTTTTAACAACAAAAATTAAATATATTTATACTTTATTTTGATTAACAAATTAATCGAAAAATAAACAATGGACTATTCTCTTCTCTTTAAATAGTATAGTTCTCTATTGAATAGAGGAATAATATATTTTGAAGGGAAGAAACAATATCTGTGAATTAGTTTAATTTGTTACAAAATCCTTGGTAACTAATCCGCCACTGCCCAAGAAGTTTTAAATTAATACAGTATACTTATATGAAATGTTAAATTGAATGAAATGTAAAATGCTAAGTGTACTTTTAAATAAAGCAATAATGAATTAGCGGTATAAAATAGCGAGAGCGATGCACGACAGGGATTTATTAACATTGTTGAAAGTATAAATCACATTCATATAAATGCGCATAAAAATGCATTTTGCAACTCTCTTTTTCAACATATGCTAAAAAACTGAGAGATTTTTAATGTTTTTTTATGAAACATATTTATATTTGCATTTTTAATGTTTCAACATAGATGAAGAAGAATATAGAAGTCTGGGTATTTACTGTATTTATCACTTAATCAGCTTATGACCCATCATAGGCTGATTAAGTGATCACTCTTTATCCACGTGTAACATTCACCATTCTCATACATGTATCATAAATCTCATGTAGCTTCGTATTTGGCTCCCGACGTGGCTTTGGCTGCCGCGAACTCCTAAACTGTTGCGTTTATTTATATTTACCTAGCACATTAGAAGCTGGTCATTGAATTTAGATACGTTTGAAAATGAACAGTTTCTAACTGTGCTAATTAATATTAACATAATATTATGATTGGTAACCTACAGTATCTCTAGTAATATTATAATTGGTAACGTACAATATGTCTACCAATATTATGTTTTAATTATTGAAATTAGTTTTACTTAACATCATATTTTTGAAAACAAAACCACGTCTCGAATAAAAAATACTTGTGCCAAATACTTCATATACCAGATACTACGTTCCTACATTTATTTGCAACTGCATTATTACCAATTTATAAATTAAAGCTAAGAAACTTTTTTGAAAAATAAAATAAAATAAAAACACAACCTGTCGTAAAAATCTGACATTAAAGAGTTCGCGAGGCCTTTACACATAATCTTTATTAATGATATCACGCAGAGCAGATAGAAAAAACATAACTCTTTATTTTCTACAAGCCGCGTGTCCAAAACAAACTCGCGATATCAATCACACGTTTTTATGTGCATACCGAAATAGGTATCTGTTTCGTGTACATAACAAAAATTAGACACCATGTGGAAGAAATCGTACAAAGCGATATCCCTAATATTTTATTTTTATATTTATGTTTATAGTATTTAAGTACTTTCTCCATCTTTAAAAATCACGCAAATGTACACAAACGATGTGTATACTTTTTATTGTATGTTTATTTTGATCCAATACAATTTATACTTTATTAATATAATATAAAATACTGTCTAATAACAGGCTTTATTTCATTATTTTTTTTGCCCATTTTCCCATAATCATTCAACGCCATGTGAAAGTACAAGATCCTGTCAGTTCTGTTACAACTGTCTCGTTTCTTAGGGTGAAGAGATATTAGAAATTTTTAATTGATAGTCTCCTACGAACCCTTGCTAGTTTTATTATTTTTATGATATTTCCAGATCGTTGCACGTAGATTGAGCATCAAATAATAATCGACAGTCTATACGCAGAACTCATTAAAATCTTATCATAAACAGTCATCCAATCATGCCATACTGGTCGTTCGATATTGAACAATCGCGTTCCCGGATGGAAGAAAAATGTGAAATCGGTTCATTAGTTCGCGAGATAAGCTTCCGTCAAATAGAATGAAGCGAGTTCTTACTCGCGATATCTTTGTTCGAATAAAAATATCCATAAGAATTTTTAAGACCAAGCTCCAATGGTGTTCGGGAAATGTAGAACAAATTGTCACGGATAGCATTGCAATAGAGCAACTAGAGAAAAACTTTTCGAGTCTCTCTTCAATCTCTCGACAAACGAGTGCCTAGCAGTGGATGGAATAAATGGTAGGAATAAGTTTGTCCCAATAATATCCCTACGTCCGCTTAAGAAAGTAATAATAATGATAGCGATTTATTTTCCGTTTTAGAGTATCAAAATAATCTGCGAAAAAAATATAGTTCTAAAGCAAATTCTTCCTAAACTATACGAGTGTGGACTTTCTTCTTAGAGAAAATGTTATAGAAATACATATATTCAATGTATGGTATAAAATCCAGCAGAATCTTTTCGCGTAGGGTAACCACCTTGTCATTGCCTTTCTAAAACAGGCAAGTGCAGGCAAGTGTTAGGCAAGTTTGATTTTGAGTTTGTTTTAAGGATATGTGATGTCCTCATTTGCAGACCTAATAAACCTGGCGTCGCGTGCGTTCTTGTTACATTGATAATAAATGCCAAAACAATGTCAGATATGCTGACAATACAGCCTGTTTATCCCCTTCAGTAAGAGCAATCTTCTAGATACATGTGATGCGTATGCAGAGAATCGTGATCTGGTGTTTGATACTAAAAATGTAAAATCAAGATATTCAATCTCAGTTCGTAGAAATATGATTGAAAAATATTTCCATAATGACACTTCCAAGTTAGAAAAACATTGTTTCAGGTATTTTACTGTGAACCCACGTGTGTAACACATATGTATGTACAAGCTACTGTCCAGGTATACATGGGGGATATGGTATGCAATGAGGGCGTCTATACATAATGCCTTTAGGATTATGAACCCCGGAATCAATGTTCTGCAGTAATTCTGATATGTGTCAGAGATAAATTCTTTCAAGTGCTAAAAGCCGTTTTATTGGTGCTGAAGGTCAGATGTTTGGTTTTGCTAATACAAGAAAAAAAATGGAAGGGCTTCCTCATTTATGTTTCTTTTCTGCTTTATAAGTATCCGGTTTTGGAGTCGTGTCTTTATGTAGAGTAACTACGTCATCACATATAAAAAAATTAACTATCACACCTATTTTTATCTCATCATAAATCGTTACTATTTTTATCTCATTACTATAATAAATACACATACGTATAATTTTAACATGTATATTCAATAATTTTATTTTCTTCTGTATTCTATTATTCATTTGTAAAATATAACATTATTTTTGTATTTTTTATAAAACAAACATGTATATTCAATTATTTTATTTTCTTGTGTATTCTATTATTCATTTGTAAAATATAACATTATTTTTCTATACCTTTGAACGCCTTTTTGTGTATGTAATAAATGTATACCTATATTAGAAGCCATATTTCAAATTTCGTGAATGTAAGAATAAAATTTGTTTATAAACAATGTCGGCATTCAATCAATTTCACTGAGACTAGATGGAATGGATTAAATATTGTAATTTTTATTACTGTTATTTTTATAATTATAATTGAAATTGTAGAATCAGCACCAAACTTTGGTTGGTACCATAACCCCAAATAAATTTGATTAAGCGACCCAAGTAGTACGAATCAAAATGTCTATCCTATATAATAAGAATTCAAAAAAGATTATTAAAATATCTGTTCCTATTACTAATTTACCAAATATTCTGTTTCCTTAAAAAAGTTACCACGAAGCCTTTATACAAGGTGACAGTGCTGATTAGGTAGAAAATTGAGTCAGTGTTATTTAAGATTTGGTGAGTACTATTTGGTAGCCGACCATCAGTAACAATTAAAAAAATCATTAAATATTTTAATTAGATAGAACCGTATTTCTTTCGCCTTCGTATAATGTTCATTATCTCGGTTACACAACCTTCGACGCAAAGGCTTTCACAGTACTTAGTAGAATTATAAAAATAATATTAAATTAAGTATATCTGAGACATATTTGAGAAAAATATTTATAAAAATAGGTTTTCGAAAAATGAGAACTTTTTGTAAAAAGTAACAGCGTAATTACAAATTCTTTTAACATACATTTGTTATATTTGTACATATGTAACTCTATGATGTTGAATGACTTTGGTTAGGAAGATATAAATATATTGTATTGTACATTTTTACTATTATTTCTGCAAGACAGTGTCTACTGTGCTGCAGCGAGTAGACTCCTCACTGCGAAGAAAATACCGCAAATGCGATTCCTCGTAGTAAAAGTCAAACTATTTTTTTTTATTTATTTTGTTAATATGGTGGATTTTTATACCTTCCTTTCCCAACTTTTATTTCTACATTTGGATGAGAATTCTCTGAAGGGGATTTATTTGTTAGTAATTTAGAAAATATTGGACACTGCATATTTAGAGGAACTTTCCTCTTAATATATAGAATTCTAGGTAATAAATTTACAATACCATTAAAGATAGTTTTTTTTTAATATTATGTATTTAGGTTGAAATTATGAGATAAATACCTGCCCAATAAATATGCTTTACAAGAGGATTTAATTTAAAGCGGTGTTTATGTTCTTGACAACTAAATTTATGAAATTGCTATAAAAATCGCCAGTTACACATACGCACAGTATATCAATTTCAAGTAATTTACGCGAAATACTCGAGTTTCTGATTTTAAATAAATTGTAATTTTAATGAAATAGTTTTAAATTATTTAAAGACCAACTCATTATAACTGTTAAGCATTCCATCAATTACAATATTTTTACTTAAATAAAGTATGTATTAATCTATATTTACCAAACAAAAAATCATCGTTTTCTTGTTTGACGTTGAAATGTGGGGTTTTGAGTTTACGAAAAATAATGAGATCGCAATCAGTACGAATATATTGTGTTTCTACCTGTCAACATTCCGAAGTATACATTTATACAGAGGTTATAACTATAATAGCGTGACTTTGGGTGTTATGGGGTTACACGATATACGAGTATGTTACAATATAACAAATAATGCAAATATGGAAAGAGAAAAAAAAACATTTCTCTATTTTTTGTTAAATAAATTTAACAAAAGGATCCCACTAAAATTTACATAAGATCGTAATAAATTTTGAATATATTTTTAACCCAGATGCATGAATTTATTAGTCGCGAATAATTTACCTGACCACACGAAACCAGAATCTTACCTAGAATACGACACCAACCATATGTCTCACCGGAAGAACACTATTATAATATATGTACTACCTATATCGTAGATACATATTTAATATATAAGCACAAGTAATAAGTATACATTTTTTGCAAGAGTTTAAATATGTAAATGATTAGAATTAATATCTATTGGAAATGGCTGTCATCTAACAACATTTTTAATGATGATTAAGTTTTTGAATTAAGCAACATGTTTACAAGTAACTAGTTCATTATACTTCATTTTGGAAGTATAAACTAAGATGCGAATTTATTTGATGGGATCAAACATTCATATTTGTTTACATTTTTAATACAAGAACTTATATCTTAAATTATATACACACGTATGACGTTGTTTGTATTCATATAATATGCCGTCAGTTAAAGAAATTAATAATAATACATATTAATTCGAAATTATCTCAAAAATAAAGCGGTATTAAGTGTGTTAAATACATAATGTAAATAATTGGTAATTCAGAGACAAAAAGCACTATAAAAATGATAAATGAATTTATATATGCGTGATCTCGAATTTGGATTCTTCTGATCTTCAAGTATCTAATTAACTATTTGATCCTAAGAATAGAGCTGAGGAATTGGAGAGAAATCAGTTTGAATCTATATATAAAGTAATTGTAATTATTTTTAAATTAATGAATTCATATTATAATGTTGGTGGTATTCTCATAATTTGTCAAATTGTTATATGTATTATGTTTATGTTATGTTTTTATCGTAGCTCAGGTTCAAAATTTGACTTCTAAAGACAGAATTATTTTGAGTGTGTCTTAATATTTTTTCACAAATCTGGATTATCTCCAATTGTAGGAGTTATTTTTTACATAATTTTTTAACATACATGAAGAAAATGCTCAGACTTCCATATTCTCCTTCATCTATGTTGAGATATAAAAAATATATATAACAAATTGTTCTTGAAGAAATCAACATAATAAACACAATTCTGAAATAAAATATGCATTAAATTTCAAAATTTCAAAGCAGTATGTGTGTTTTTAATGGTTTGATGTGAATATTTAAAAAACTCATTTACTGGAATTCTAATTTTACAACTTTATTATATAACAATACAAATACATATTTTGAAATTTGTACATAACTTGTATCTCAGAATAATTTTAACACGATTATTTAGATACACCCTCGTCACAGACAAGAGGTTCATGACAACAGGATTTCTCAACAGATTGATCCATATCCGTATACCACATATGTGTATAATACATGTTTATTTTTTGTACCATCTAGCAGTACAAACAATACTGATTTAATTCATGATTTGCATACACTGGACGTGTGACAATCACATTTCTCATTAATAATGTATGTAACATTCGGAGTGACTTTGAGAATTGATAGCAACTAGCAACGCCTCCTTTTGCTTTCTGCATTCCTTAGTTCTTATTGTTATCATAATGGGATTTATTCACTGAAAATTTAAACACTTTCGTAAAATGCCCACTCGACGTTTATATTTTATTCGTGAAATAGCTGATTTTTACGAGCCTACAGAATTTTTAGAACCGTTAACATTAACATTTTCCAATAGCGTAGCGAATTGTTTAGTGACGGAACATAACAATATCCATCATGTGTGAAATTGCGATTTTTTAAATTGAAAACATGGTGTACTACTTGTTACCTTTTTCAAATCAAGACCTAAGTGGTGTTTCGAATTAACAGTTTCTCTAGAAAATATCACAGTACATAGGTATGCATGTACCTGTAATCCTACTCCTTGAAGCGAACACAAATATATATATATATATATATATATATATATATATATATATATATATATATATATATATATATATATATATATATATATATATATATATATATATATATATATATATATATATATATATATATATATATATATATATATATATATATATATATATATATATATATATATATATATATATATATAAATATATATATATATATAAATATATATATATATATATATATATATATATATATATATATATATAAATATATATATATATATATATATATATATATATACATATATATATATATATATTTATATATATATATATATATATATATATATATATATATATATATATATATATATATATATATATATATATACATATATATATATATATATATATATATATATATATATATATATATATATATATATATATATATATATATATATATATATATATATATATATATATATATATATATATATATATTATATTATATCATCTAAAGTGAGGCCAAGAAGAAATCATTTTTAAGAAACAATTTTAGTGTGTTATAAACTGGGGTTTTGGGCTTAAGCGATAATATAAAGGAGGAAATCCTACGTAGTTAAGAGTACAGCAAGTTTACAATGATAATAATGAAGAATGGTAGAGATTTTTTTTTCAACAACCATTGATAAAACATTACATATCATTAAACAAACAATACAACTTTATATTATGTAAACCTTTTTCTATAAAAAAATTTAATTGGAGAATGAACGTATAAATAAACACGTAAATAACTCTCAACCATCATATCTCGGTACAATTTGTGTTAGAGGGGTGAACGTAGAAATAAACAACGAATAGAGTTGGTGACCGTAAGAAAAAAAAAGTAAGCAAAGCTCAAACAGATAAGACCATTGTTTTTTTAATGGCCTAGTTAAGAGATAAATGTGAGAGCATTTTACCATCTTGGATGGAGGATGAAATCAGGGTATAAAATCCATACAGCCAATGACGTCACATCGAGTGGACTCGTTAATTATAAAGTCAAATTGTAGCACGGTTCACGCCCATTTCTGAGTAGCGTCAGTTTAATAAGCAGTCATAGGCAGGTTTAGTAAGGTGTGTGCCTTAAACACTTATGACAATCCGATTGTATTGTAATGCAGGAGGGCGAACTCCCACGCGCCTCCCGCGACCTTAGAAGGACGTCTGACTAAATTATTATACGTATCTCTCTGATCGTGTAATTTTTACGTATGTTTTCATCTTTGTATTATTTTCCTTCGTACCTTATCGTAAGCGTTATCTAAAAATAGTTACATTGCTTTAATCCAAATGAGTATAAAATAACATTCAATTACAATGTATTTTGCTAAACAAATCCATGAGATGAAAATATGCCATAAATTTGAAGTTTGTGAGTGTGTTTATATATATGTATGTATATATATACATATATATATTTATATATATATATATATATATATATATATATATATATATATATATATATATATATATATATATATATATATATATATATACATATATATATATATATATATATATATATATATATATATATATATATATACATATATATATATATATATATATATATATATATATATATATATATATATATTTATATACATATAAATATATATACACACGCATGTGAGTGTGTGTGTGTGTGTTTGTGTATGTTTAATGTATCCTTAATAATACCTAAATAATACCTACACATGTACGTCACATTCCCCAAGGATAGTAAAACCACCTCTCACATTTCGCATTACGACAAAACAGAGAAATGTAGATTTTCTTATACATTTTTTTATGTGGTCGGAAACTTACAAAAAAATAGTCTCGTTATGGCAAAGAAATTAAACCGGGTTCTCAACATCAAAAACCAGATTTTTCAATATGTAATATTGTGTTTAAACCTATCATTTCAGATATTTAAATTGATTGCAAGTGGTAAATTGATTATAAATCAGTATGGCGAACATTATATCAAATTATATTCAGTTTAATGACATATTAGTGGATCGTTGTACCATGAAATTTATATGTTTCGCGATTTACGATTTTCAAAAAGGTAATCTGTTACAGTTAATGTCAAATTTGAAAAAAACACATTAACTTCTGTTATTCATTAGTTAGAGAAAAAAATCGGTAGTGTAGAAAAACATATTACAATATTCATTTTATACAATATGAAGACCAATGAATTAATATTAAAATTAATAATTAAACTATATAATGCTAAACAATAAATTAGTATAATTTATATTTGAATTTATATTATATGTGATTTTCCATTTTATAACTCAATTGTAACTTTGTTTAAAAATCACTATAAATATTTTATTATAACTCAATTATAATGTCTACCGGTTTCGAAGCTAACCGCTTCTTTATCAAAACTGATTAATTCTTAAACACTATCTACCTAACAAAATTCAAAATATTTTGACGGTTAGGGAAAGGAGCTTGGGTATATCTCAAGTGGCATTATTTTTTTGTGTTAATTGGCAGTCACAGTCAAAAGAGATCAGGGATGATGAGTGATTGGAAACATATTTAGTAACGGACTTTTAGCAAAATCATTTACTTGTGTATTTATTAGCTGTAAATTATTAATAATTGCTGATTGTAATTTAATTTAAGTCCTCTATTGTATGTGTGTAATATATTTCAGAATCAGCTTCAACCCCCTCTTCATCGTTTAACGTCCCAAGAACATAACAATACATTTTTCACTTAGCTTTACATGGATGCATGCACTAAAGTTGTATTTTTTTTCGTATGTTCGTTATAATTTTGACAGATGTGGAATTTTGGCTAACAGTGCTCCTATCAGTTGAGAATTTTCGAAGTATAAGTATAGCTTTCACCAATGGGACACAGACGAGATTCAAGCAGAATTAGTTCACGTATATTCTTCGGACAGAGCCTAAAACATTTCAATTTTACATACTTTTTTATTATTCTCTTATAACATCATTTATTTTATGTTTTAAAATTATTCTTATATTGAAAAGTGTAATTTACATGTATATGCATGATTATGACAGTTCAATAAGCGCTACGACTAACAGTGACTGGTGTAAGTATGCTGATGATCTTGACGCACACCTTTTATTTTGATTAACAAGCTGACAATACAGTAAGAAGTATGCGGTGGTCACGCATTATCATATTCCGTTGGTCCACCTGACACCAGTTAGCAGAGTCGCCAAGTCCGCGAGACATAACTACTAATAACCTGACCAATAAATAATAGTAACGTGCTCCCTGTGACCTACGGATTACGGATATCTGGCCACAGATTAAGCTTAGTGGAACGGACCTCTTCGTCGCTCCGGGAGCTTTATGATGTGTTATATGTATAAAAAAACTTATTTTGCAACTGCCAAACCTGATCTTGAGTTCAACCTGATATGAGCGAAATAACTGCTGGGCTTGTATTATTATAATTTGAGTGACGAAGAAGGATAGGCAAAAGACAAATAAGATTGAACAACAGTTCTGCTTTAGGATTCTCATATATACCTACATTTATACATAGAGGTTCTTTTCAATTCATTAAACTACTTATAGAAGGGTGCATTTATTATAGATATAATATCTTATTGATATAAAGCAATGTTTTCTAACCAACTTCGAGAAAATTAGCATTAGCGGTCATGGGTTGTACCTTTTACGGTTATTTCGATAAGGGGGTAGAACGAAGGTAAATACTTTGCAAAATTCACCATCATTACATGATTGCAGAAATAATTAATTCCATAATTACATGTAATAAGGGGGCCATGGGAAAAAGGTTAAGGAATAGGAACGGATTTTAAGGGGGGGGAGGGAGAGAAATCCGATGAACGTATGATATGATGGATAGTTAGGGTTCCAAAATAACATAGCAATGTTTCAGAGACTTCTTAAATCTGGAAGGCAAGGGTGCATTTTTGCTTGGAGACTTAATAAAATTTGTAAATTGATCTATTTAATATCTAATAATAATTCAAAAACATGATTTCATTCCAATATTTATTGTGCTAAATGAATGAATGTAAAAAAACACTTAATTGAATATTCTACAATACTATTACAAAATTAAATTATTTATTTGTCCCTATATAGCCCTGCTCTTAATAGCAAATAACTTCGGTACGCACTACATCATTGTAAAATAAATTTCAAAGTATTTACCAGCCGCAGTCAAAGTCATTGCTAAAGAATAGAGTAATCAAATAAGCGTCAAGAAATCAAAAAGAAATTTCTCTTCAACAGCCTTCAATCAATTCAATGGTTCTCTAATTAAAACGGTATGCACGCACAGAATCATTGCCAGAAATTTTAATCCGTTATTCTGAATTATTATTATTATCCATGCAAACATAAAAATTGAAGTCTCGGACGATATGGAAGTTCTCAACTTGCCTACGGGCCATACAAAATTGTAGGTACCTACAGAATGATTCATCATATTGCATTGCTACGTACCTTTGCATGTCAGCATGTCCAGTAACAAAACTCGTAACTGCAGAATCGTCTCATCAAAGGAAAGTCATCAAAACAATCAATACTTTTAGCACACATGATAAGTAAAGTAAACAAAAGCGTATGATTTATCATTGGTTCAAATGTAAAACTCACCTTGTGTCATACTAACTGTATATCGTGTGAGGTTTTTCCTTTAAACCGACACCGGTGATATACATAAAACATAAATAATATATCGCGTAGAATATTTAACATAATGTAATTGTAGTGTACTACATTTGTTTATTGTATGTATAAGATAACAGTATAATTTTATTTAATGTTGTTGTTTAAATAAAAACTATTTGACACGAGATTTTAAAACTCGTTATAAAAATTATATTTAAATAATGACAGCAGGATATATATTGTATATTATATTACATTGTTCCATAAAGTAGTCGCTTCAATAGATAATTTTGAGGATGGAAAATAAATTAACACCATTGATGTATGTATAATATACATTTGCATCTACAAAACTGTTTTCTCCATATTAATGGTCATCGTTTGAGATTTATGTGTGTTTTTTTTATAAAGCCAAATTTATTTTGCACACTAAAAACTTGTTATTTGAAGAAATGTTGAAGTCAACACATATAAGATAAGATCAAAAAAGTATTAATTATAAGTTGAACGCGGTATCCGCCTATATGTGGGTGTTAGAGCAAACAGAGCTTAAAAGATAGAAAATAATAAAGTTTAGATATAATCTGTCGTTTAACATCTAACATTCTAATTTAAGTATTATTATGTCAAAGTTTAATCGATTGAAACTATGGCTAGGCCTAAGAGATCCATCGCTCGGAAATGTGTGCCGTGTTTAACTGCTTTCAAGTTCATGACATGTCCCATCCCACTGACACTGGCCATCAGTCAATAGACTAACCGCCATGAGTGGTGGCCAGACAGGTAAGTACATTTCAGATAATATGAGTAGGAGGTATAAAGTACCTACTATTCACTGGAAAGGTTAACATTAATCATATTATTAGATTAGATGTAATGTAGATTTATATATATATATATATATATATATATATATATATATATATATATATATATATATATATATATATATATATATATATATATATATATATATATATATATATGTCACAAAATTTACCTCGATAACTCTTATAATTTAACTTTTAAGTGTAAGTTAATGAAACATACCTTTACGTAAAAACCATGCTTAAATTCTACTTGGCAATTTTTGGGATAAAAAAATATTTAAGTCGTCCAAAGATTAGGCATACTATATCGGTCATTAAAGTTAAACTAAATTGAAATTAAAAAAATTCAATAAAAAAATAGGAATGAATTAAAAAATCTTCCAATTGTGCATTATTTATTTAATTGGCAAAGCAAAGGCTCCGTAAATTTGAGGTCCATTGTTCGGAATTATATTTTCTACAATGTTGGTTAATACTTGCCATTTTCAGTCTAAAATTGAAAGAAAATATAGATAACGACGCGAATAAGAAAACAGAGTTGGAGTCGCGGTTTTTACGCTGGGTATATGTGTAGATACTGATTACCATTTTTTTATTCTTAAATAATTTTATATCCACGCCATATATATGTAAGCATTTTGTATTTCAATAAATAAATTACTCAAGAGAACATCGATTTCAAATTCGAAATCATTTTTAATAAATCACGTTACTAACGTATCTGATTGACGCCACACGTCATAATTTTTTATTCATTTGCAATCAAATTATAATACATACCGCAATACGGAAGTATGTTTTAATTAAGGTTTTCTGACAAACATAAACTTTTTTTTTTTAAATCATCAACCTAGATACTAATCATGGAAAATAATAAATACTGCATAACAGTCCAAAAGAAACACAGAATCATTAGCAAAACACCCTATAATTTGTTCACAGACCCAGTTTGTTTCCACTCACAAATAAAAATAGGAAATATCGGTGATATACCTATTTATATTTTGCACTGATAAATATTATTTAAATTACCCTTACCTCTCTCCCCCTGCTCTCTTTCTGCTTCTTATATCCAAATTTTGTGAAAGCAGCATAATTAATCCAGTGCAACTATTATGGCTTTATTCCAACTAAAACCCTTACACTTACACTAAATCACTCTCTTCAATTTTATGCGCTGATTACTTTAAATTACTTCTAATTTCGTCTGTGTAAATGGTCGAAAGAGCTTTGTCTTATTTTTGCCTTCAATCAATGAAAGTGTGTAAAATTGAGATTTAATCTAAGAGTGTGAATTTAACGGGGCCGTAATATTTGGTTAAATATAATTTCAATGGAAGGCGACCAGAAGATGACTGGCAAAAATATCTAGTTATCATTTGAAAACGAATATTTGACCAGGTGCTAGTCCACTTGTCCAATAAGAATTCGTGTGTGATATTTAGTAAAAAAAATCATCTTCAAATGCACTCGAACACATCGTGGCATTTTGTGAATACCACACAAGTACCTTCCTACTTTCCTAATTACTTTCTTTTTTGTACCTTACATTACTCGGTTGTAGGTTTACTTTTGACAATACACAAACCTTTGACTCTCGAGGGGCATTCATTGAAACAGAAAAACAGATTTACGCGCATTTGAAGACAAGGCAGCTTGACATAAAAACACAATAGTAATAATAATGTGATTTCTAAATTCTGATAGTTCAAGTACACGAGTCAACATCAGATGTGCACACTCAAAATACATCTTGCTCCAAATTTGAAGTTTCACTACTTTACTTTCCTAAAAGTAATATGTAATACAATAATTATTTTGATATATCATATTATTTAAGGCCCTACATAAGTTAAATAACAACTCAATTTCATTCAAACCCAGGTAACATTTAAAGTAATCGAATTCTTTTACAAAACACCGTTTTTTTACAAAAAAAAAGTTTTTCTTCGAAATAAATATATGGTTTTGAGAGAGTTATTGAAAGCTAAGGAGTTTAAAAAACATATACCTATTCTTTTAAAAAATCGGCGTAAAAGGACGCTCGGGTCTCAACTTAGCCGGACTTAAATTACTGCATGGCCTTAATTATTACAATATATTTTCTTTCTATATTTTAATATATTTTTCGTCTATTTGATGTTATAAAAATCATAAAAGCAAAACAAATCTACGACAGGTACGCCATTTTTCTCAAGTGTCTTTCGTAGTACTCAAACACCAACCAGCACTGATAATCGAAAGAAGACCAGTAGAAGTACTAGCTAAACAGTGTAAAAAAATATTCCTTAGGGATAGGAAAATAGGGAAAGAGATGGAATTTCATGGAAAAAAAAGTAGTTCGATCCACTTCCTCGATACAACAAAGAATTAGGGGAAACATATAGTTATACAATCCCCATAAAGAGATAAATTAATGCTTAAAATACCAGTGGTTCATAATCAATCCATAAATTACAAAATAAGTATATTTAACTCAAAAAGCTGAGTGACTCAATGCGGGATATTCCTACGATTAATCAGAATAATTATATGGAGAAATTAATAATGAAATAAAATTTAATAAAAATAATAGGATTCCAAAATATTCAGTATTTAATTATTGGTATTTGTAAAAAATATATTAGAGTATGAAGATACACATTTACTACGTACATACAGATTGGGGCAAAATAACGGGATATTGTAAAATGAACAGAATAAAGTATAGATTTTATTAAATTTACTGAATGAAATCATGTCAATTTTGAAAATCAATTATTAAGTTTTACACAAATACTTCATACCTCAGAAGTAAGATTTGCTATCACAACATTAATGTTATCACCGGTTTGTGCCAAATCACGTCATCTTTTGAAACGGGCTTAATCCACTCCCCCTATTCGTCAGACCTCACAGGTTGTGACTTTTGGGGGAACAGCCGAGAACAATCGAGGCCCTAAAACAACAAATTCGAAATGAAGTGTCTCAAATAACTGTACCGCATTGAGATGTGATGAACTTTCAGATCTGACTTCAACAGTACTTGCGTTTAAATGAACGTCTTACATTTCTTATTAGAAACTGTACAGTTTGTAATGAGAAAAATAAGACGTTAATTTAAACGCCAGTTCTGTTTTTTTATTGTATCCATATTTTAAAGCAATGACAATAAATTAAACTTTTGCTAGTTCAGCCATTACGTAATCATTTGTTATCCTGATAAGCCCTGTGTATATTCTTACAAATGTCTTATTATTTTATTATAGATTTTCTATCGATAAGTTAACTTACTTAATTTAAAACTAACGTCTTTTCAGCCGCATTCCAAAATAAATACATATATTGATAATGTGTTAATATGACTCAATAGACATACATATTATATATATATATATATATATATATATATATATATATATATATATATATATATATATATATATATATATAAATATATATATATATATATATATATATATATATATATATATATATATATATATACATATATATATATATATATATATATATATATATATATATATATATATATTTATATATATATATATATATATATATATATATATATATATATATATATATATATAAATATATATATATATATATATATATATATATATATATATATATATATATATATATATATATATATATATATATATATATATATATATATATATATATATATACATATATATATATATATATATATATATATATATATATATATATATATATATATATATATATATATATATATATATATATATATATATATATATATATATATATATATATATATATATATATATATATAGACATCCAAGTATATTTACATTTTTTTAAAACACATACTTTTTTATACAACTTCTTTCCTCGAAAGCAACATTCTTAATACTGGTCGGTACCGCCTTTCATGTTGCAGCACCTATTACGAGCAGAGCTATTTATATCTTGCGCTATTTTTTTTGTTTATCAAGTCGATCTAATATTACTGAATTTACGAGTGTAGGTAGTAAAAGAAAGCAAGCTGCATACAAAAAAAAAGGTCCGGAACTAACCCAAAAACTATGAAATAAAATCCATTCAAAATTACAACCAATGAATTTATTATTTAAAACAAAAAACTCGGTCTTCTTTGTATACGTGCTTCGGATAATAGTGCAGATTAATAATGCAGTTAATATTGCAACTATAAAACGAACGGTAATTTACTCCACCCTGCGGTCATCTTAGAAAAAACACCTACCAGTTTACTTGTTCATTATGTAACGCGATGGTATTAAACAAATAAATTAACTTAAACAAGACGCCCTTGTTACACCTTAACCTGGGCAGATTAAGAGTTCATTGTAAGGAAACAATGTATCACGGAGTTTATCACTAATTACCCAGTGGACCTCGTTACATTAAACCAAATACAACTTATTATGTATATTGGTTCTATTGTTTCAAACAAGACAATTATTATCGTTTTGTAACATCGAGTACAGAGATAGAACTAATCGGCATGCAGTTCTTCAATCGCTGTTAATTATTATTGTGGAAGGCGGGAACGGCGCATTCAATAATGTAATGTGGGCTTTTATTATTATTCTACTTTATACGTAGGATGAAAATAATTACTATTTTCAGATGCGGAAAGAATCGTCTTAGTATATCATATAATTCTAAAAAATTCTCGATAGATTTTTCTAACTATACATTTAAATAAAATTATTTTTAAAAAACAAGTAAGCTATTATTTATTTTTGCTGATTAAAAATACACGTTTTTTTAAAGGAAAATTTGTAATTTATAAAGGTAAAGATTTAAATCAAAGAATTTCTTCCTGTATAAAGTGATCACTTAAAACCAGACTATGAAAGGTCGTAAGCCCTGTAAATGCTCAAACTTCTATTTTCTTCTTCATCTTTGTTAAGATATGAATATAAGTATCATTTTATTTATTAACTAATTGTATCCGTCCACGGATTGCTGTAGCGCAGTCTGATTACATGAAAAAGAAAGATAATGAATAGCACTCATTTTTATTATTTTCATTTAAAGCAATAAAAATATAAAAAAAGTTACAGCATCTGTCAAGTAGCACGCTGTATACCATGAGCAATTTTTAAAAGCAATTTTTTAAAGACGCGCGAATCGAATGCTATCTCGTATTCAAATATCATAGTAATTGGTGAATAACTTAAGTAGACCTTAAGATTTTGAAGTAACGAACATTTACATCTTTATTGATATAGATATTATCAGTTTAGTATCATCTAGAATCTATTTAATTCCACCTCTTTCTAAAACACCAATTAATTATAGAGTTTCTCAAGACAATGAGCAATGTTGCAAAGATCTAACTCGCCTTGACTGAATTTTCGCGAAAAATTATGGAAAATCGTATTATTAAATTAATGCCGCACTAATTGATTCAAATTGAGGCAATAACACGCCTTGAGAACGCGATCTCCCCCTACACACTTCCACGGCGGTACATCAATTCTCATTACACCTAACTATTATTTCATGTAATCTCGTTAATTACGCCCGCGGCCGATGTCTCTATCAACCATCCACATCGAGCGCCTACTGGCTCACGTGGCCGCAGAACATCCAGCATGGACCAATCGTGCTCACCAGATAACGCCGCGTACCGAGTAGGTGCCCATCAAATGATTTCATTTTTGTCATAAATATATTTTTTTATTATCTATTTATTTCAAAGCATATTACATAAATAAGTCTCATTTATAATATTCCAGATGAGTAATTTCCATTTCTCATTTTGGGACATGGGATTAAGGTTAACAAGACTGATACATAAATACGAGAGTTTAAAAAAAATATGGAAAATTAAACATAACTAACACAGGTCAAAATATAAAACATAAAAGAACAAACGGGGATAGTAAATAGACACATAAAAATATAAGGTAAGAAGCATGTTTTAACGATACAAATGAGAAAATGTAACTAATCACTAACACAAATATCTTTCCATAAAGTATTTTTTCTGTTCATTTATTTTGGAAACCTGATTGGGTTCTATCTTATATATATATCAGGCAGCTGGTTAATTCTGGTATAGGCAATATATTGTTAGGACCTTAAACCAAACATAGTTGTGTTTATCGGCTCCATATGTATAAAATTGAGACAAGTAAATACTCACAAATCTGGATTATCTCCAATAAAGAGTTATTTTTTAAAATTATTTTTTGACATCTCAATATAGATTAAGTTCGTTTATTTCGACTTCATCTATGTTGAGACCCTATGGTGAAAATCCTGAAAAAAAATTAAAAACTTTTCAATGAAATATTTAGCTAGCAAACAATTTTAATCTTTTGATATAGAAAAATAGAATTGGTAAATGGGTAGGTAGGACATCTAATTTTTCATTTGTATGTTTTCTTATATTATTTATATTTTAATTTTTTATATTTTCTCAGCACATACGAGTACATACTACAAAAGATCGAATTAATAACGTTTAAAGGTAAAATTTCTTTAAAAAAATTTGTTTATTACTAACAATTATTCAAATTATTGGGCTGGGTTATTATCAACTATTAGGAGAACCAACTATAAATAAAATTTCCATGAATTAAATATCAATACTCCATAAGCAAAAGCTT
>NW_028281400.1:220000-227500 GCF_059751285.1 Brachycentrus maculatus | reverse complement strand
GTGTTTTTTTAAAACCAACAAATCAATGACAAAACCGGAACTTAAATTGATGCTTTTTTCCCATTTTCTCGAAACTATAGGATCACGGATATATATTTCCAATATTTATATTATCACAAGCCATTCATATTACGTAGTTTTACCAATCGAACCACCAATCAATGACAGTATAAATATTGAATAAATAGAATATTTTCTATCCAAATTTTGTATTGTTGTATTTCTTTTGAGATGCTCTCTCTATCTGTCTCACATCAAATCTCTCTCATTCTTTATTTTATAAGAAGTTTCACTCCTATGACGTATACGGTACTGAACACGCACTTTTGTCGTTGTTACTAATGGATAAAAAAATGAGTTTCCAAAATAATGGGTTAAAATCCTCTGCATAAAAATGAATGGTAAGATACATGCTTAGTCACTAGGAAGCTTGTCAGTACGACATGAAAACATAGAGCTCTCGAACGTCTTACACTCGTATACTCAGACACTTCCAAACTCTTACTCAAATGGACTAAGTGGTAACGAACACGACATATAATGTCTTCAGAGAATTCTGTTGAATGAGAAATTCGAGTTTACTTTTTATATAAAATTCACTTGAAGACCTCTCTATTCTCACGTCGTCAGAAGATGTCAGTTTTCTTTATGAACTTCAAATCTAACACCCAAATGAAGGCTGTCATAATGTATCGCGATAATTATAACTAAACTAACAATGAACATCACATCATTTAACGAGTCACCGTGTTATAAAAGACCTCTCTGTACAGATTTTTAACGGTATGGTATCCAAACAAATACTTTTTAGCTATTATATTTACTTTCATATAAAGAAACTCGCCATATGCACAGGAAAGTCCACATCTTCGATAGTCATTTGATGTATCTTAATCCGACATTTCCCAATCAAATTAGATATTGAAACTATTTAGCATTGTATAAAATATTATTTATTGATTCGGCAAAAACTTAATAGAATGACATGTTGATTATTTAAAAAAAAATTAACTCATGTATAATACCTACTCATTGGGTTTTATTTCATTACGCACAACTAGAACAACTAGTTTTCATCAACAGAAAAACTAATCACAGTGTTTTTGTAATCACCTTTTAATGAAACCAACTATAGTTTTCGAAACTAGTCGTGTGTAATTAAATAAATCTCAGCAGTATTACACAAGTATTTTTTTTTAATAATTGTATAATATATATTAGAATTGCTAAAATATATTTAAAGTATCACGGAAAAATTGCACTGGAAAAACTTTTTTGTCTGCAAATTCCAGGACATGCCCCTACTAAATATATATATATATATATATATATATATATATATATATATATATATATATATATATATATATTTATATATATATATATATTTATATATATAAATATATGTATATATATATATATATATATATATATATATATATATATATATATATATATATATATATATATATATATACATATATATATATATTTATATATATATATATATATATATATATATATATATATATATATATATATATATATATATAATATATATATATATATATATATATATATATATATATATATATATATATATATATATATATATATATATATATATATATATATATGTATATATATGTATATATATTTATATATTTGTGTATATATTTGCACAAATAAAAATACTTTTTATAAAGTAATGATATTCATGTAAAATATATTACAACTCTATTTTAGGTATGTATCTTGAGCAAGCAAGTTTTTCGTTTCAACAAAAGTTTTGTCTGTATTCCATATTACGAGTACTATAATGCATATCAATAATTTTAAAAATATAAAATAAAATGAAGCTGTTCTCTTTTATCATTCAGAGATAGAGTAATTAATAGTAGAAATCCAATCCGCCATGTGGGTTAGCTAAATATTATATCCATTTGGTATGTTGTCTCGTTTATCAATAGAGAAATTGACAGGAATATATATTTTTTATACTTACCTATTAATATGTAGATATCGACAAATTAAATGTGGTTAAGAAAAATCGCCACATTACTCAACTACATAGTATAGATTTGTTACACCCACATTTTTTTGAGATTGAAATGATAACATAAGAATATTTTAAGTAATATCACAAAATATATTTATTTTGAAATATAAAACAGTACTATCGGGTAGCAGGGTGAGCTACTATGCTGTAAGTCCCGGGTTCAATTCCCAGAAGAGTTAAAATAAATATTAGTGCTTTTTTACGGCAATTTTTATTTAATATCCCACAAGATTAGTATTTGAGGCGCAGGGCTAATTATCTTAACTCGTGTAATTGACGTTTAAGATAACCTGCGGCGATACTATGTAAACCCATAAGGGTAATGCATAAGCATCAGATGCGGAAAAAAGTTATAAGAAGAAAAAAATAAAGTCGACGTCGGGGTGACCTGACATGGCACGTAAAGAAAAAGAATACAAAAACATAGAATGATTATAACATATATGTACATAAGTAAAAATCGCCTGTGTCCTCAGGAGACCTATGTATCTGTTCTCGAGAGACTTTTTTTTGTACCGGTATGCAACCCCGAGTTCCCTAGCTATTAGTGTTACTCTCCTTCCCTACATTTTAATTAATCTTACCCACTATTCCTAGTCCAATGCCTATACTATATATCCGTAATGTTTATCTTAAGATTCTTCACTAACGTCATCTGTAATAATAAAATATATTCAACTCCTACATACATACATCTGGAGAACGGGACTGATCACCTTCCCTTCATTAAATTAACTATCAATTTAATATAACATCGCGTCGATTCAGTTCGATGCACTATGTAGCATTAGATTGCGAATAGATGTCGAAGGAAAAAAAATAAAATATACCTCAGTTCCCAAATACACAACATGTCTAACTTTTAATTTTAATATTATTTTTGTTATTGAATATCACTTTATTGTGTTTTAATTTCATTTCATCTTATTTCAGATATCCTCGTCAACCGATCAACCCGTAATAATACGACCATTTTATCTTAGAGGCATGTTTTACGAGATCGGGATTCATTACGTCCATGTTTATCGAACAAGATTATTGAATATGAAACGTTATTTTATTTTAGTCATCCTTTATACCTCCGTGGCATGGTGGTTAGAGCGTTTCGTTATCGTAGGGAATATGCTAGGTCTGATCGCTTGGTAGTAGATACATAAAAGTGATCTACGTGATTACTGTTTTCAATATTTATACATATTTGACATTAAGGTTTTCATTAACTTGAATTATAACATTATATTGATCCTAATATTTTAATAGACTGGTTTGAACAAAAAAAATAGTAATTCAGTGTTACCCATTGAAAAACGATTTGAATGTTTCTATAACTTACTTTACCTCGACGCAGTTCATGATTGAGAACTTTAAATATCAATATTATTTTTTTGTCATAAGGTGACGAACGCTAAAAGGAGATTTTTTAATAATAATAATAATTTTTTATACGCCTATACTCCTTTGAAAAACTAGACCCAAAAAAAGTACCACGGTCGACAAGTGATCTTTAACAAGAGTACGTTTCAAGGCAAGTATTAATAGTAAATAAAACAATGAAAATAAGTTTCTTATCGGTCGTCTTTCCGAAGTGCTAACCGGTATAATATTGAACACCGACCCGCCAAATTTCAAGGACATTTTTGTGTTATAACGCATTTCTGGAAACTAAAAGCAAGTCGTGATACGACGATAGGCGGAATCTGAATCTATAATCGAGGGTGTGATCCGTTACAGCCTAAATTAATACGAGCATACTTTTCTCCCATCCCTTGTAAACCTATTCGCCTGGCGTATAGGTTGTGGGTCATGTGGGTCCGGCACTGGATATACTGTTATATTGTATATAATATTGTACTTATTCTTATTCGCTTCGTGATAATCTACCATTAAAGGGCAAGCGGGTTGTGATATTAACATATTTTTACACTCGAAACACTCATATGATACAATAAACGCATGTTCAAAGGATGACAAAAAATACTAAAAATTATCATACGCGATGCTTCAAAACTATTTGGAACATACTAAAATAAAAATATTTATATTAACGTATTATAATTTTTACTATTATTTATTGTAAAGAAAAATACTTTTTTATTTGAATTAGTAAAAAGCATTAATGTATCTGAAAACTGCATCTCTAATTAAGTAATTAGTATTATTTTTTTCTTAGCTAGTTAAGCGTTAAAAATAAAAATATGATTTTTAACACCTGATCTCTGTCCACTTACATGTATTCCAATCGATATATCATTAATACCTTAATTCATCATTTGAGCTTAGGTAGCGGAAATTAACTTGCGTTATTATATTCATTCTTCATAGATTTCCGTGAATGTCTGAAAAAGTTCTGAATAATTAAAATACGTTTGATACCGCTAACGATTATTAATGGGATGGTTCATCCTATTCCGTGCTCTTCGCGCTGACCCAATAACATGACACATCACCTCGTTCAGTACCGAATATGATACGATCAATGCCTAAATCGTTGATAAACATATGGTATGTTTTATATGTCTATAAGTACACATTTTACTAATCAATGTACGTATACGATACTTCGCTATAAGAACTTGCTAATTATAAATCAATGAAAGTATTCTGATTTATATCAATTCTTTTAGTGGTATAATTATTTTTGGATGATGATAAATTGAGAACTCACTTAGATAAATTTCGTCGTTCCGTGCCATATAAGAATTCGGAACTTGCTAGCAGAACATTCATCGAACGCCGACAATGAAAGCGGTCGAAGAATTTATGTTCACAATATATCTTCCAAATACTTACTTCTGACTTGTGTTCTACATTATGGGTATCTGAATGGACTGCACGCGATTTACAAGTTCAAGATTTGCACTTCTTGCCATTCAATTAATATTATTGACGACAATTAATTGGCTGTCCCAATCTAGTCTACTCGCGTGTTCTAAAGACTAGCTTACAAATGTAAGGATGTTAATACTATGCAGAATGCTATTTTGTTGTTTAGGTCGCGCTAATCATGATGATGCACTCAAGGTTCACAGTCATTATTATTGTTCACCGTGAATTATGAAATAAAAGTAACGTTTCATCGTAAAAGAGGCGCTATTATAATATAATTACACGAATAATTAGGTCATTCAAATATGATTAATATCTTAAGTATTAAAAATTGTAAGTGGCTCATAAAAATGTCATTATTCAAAGCATACAATAGATCTTACCATTTTTATTAAAGAAAATCGGTTAACATACTCGTATGATTCGTTTTACGAAGCATTGTGAAAAGTTTGTTCGATATTAATGGTCCATGGATACGAGTAAATGATTATACAGTAACTAGTAAAACTGAAGAAACTGGAGTAATTTACCTATGTATTTATTTTGTAAAATATAAAGATATTCTATTTTTAATTTCTACTCTAGTTTGAAATTAGATTTTTGTAAATTCTACCTCAAGGGACTCTATAAGGTGCAAGATATTGTACAATCTGAACGAAACAGATAAAAGAAGTTAACGGGTACAGCTATGAATGAACGCACCCTCGCTGCGAGACAGTATCACGAGAGAGCCCATAGTGCCTCGAGACCAAATAATGTTCGACCGAGACCACTCCACTTTCGCAGAACCTCTACTTTTGGAGGCTGTTGATTTCAAAAATGCCACCAGATAGTTTTTCTATCAGCTCTAGTTTTTGAGATACAGATTAATTGAAGTTTGTTCTGAAACAAGCCAAAAATAATTTTTTAAAAATCTATCTTTAACGGCTAAAATAGAAATTTCCTACAAATTTTTAAGTGGTAAGTGACTAATGTATGTAAATTCTGCAACACATACTTAAATGAATGTTTTCCTGTTAATAAATGCTTAAATCCGTGTAATTTTTAATCTAGCAATAGTAATAGTTAAAACGTGAAATGTACAAAATTTGATTTTTTTTATTTTTTAATATAGCATATCTCAAAAAATAGATCTGACACACATTCTGAGGGCAATTTCGAATTCTGCAGCCAAAAATTAACCAGGAACAGTTAAAAAATAGCGGGCACCAAAATGTGTGTTGGCCTGTGTAATCAGAGTTTCAATTTCTCATTCAAATTTCATAATTCACAAGAATATTCATATACAAATGTAGATTTGAAGCATGTGGCTGGCTATACATAATTTAAAGAATTTTTCCTTTGGGAACTATTCCAAGCCGAAAAGTTAATTTAAATATGTACATTATCTCGACTTTAACAATATATAATTATGAATCATGGATGGTCTACAGATTTTTTTAATGTAGGTATTTGCCAATAGAAAAGAAAATATAAAGCCTTTAGCATGAATTTATATGTATACATACATGTGTATATTGTATTAAACATGTATAAGCTTGTAGTTGCCGAATGGTCGCTATTTACGGTACGCGATTACCGGCAAAAGCTCTCTGAACCATCGATTCATCAATAATATTAATTTCTCATCCGAAATAATTTATGCCTGTCATACAGATATGTTAAAAAGTGATGTAGTAATTTGATCAGATCAATCAGCATCGTTAAAAAAAAGCATTCAGTAGCAGAAGAACTGCCTAGATACGCGTACTAAGAACAAATTATCCAGCGCCTACTGAGAAGTTTTTTCATGAAAATATTATCTAACCTTTCCAGACGTGACTAATGATACTAGTTCAATAACATACCGTGATAATAAATAAAATATATTTACTGTTATGTTGATCTAATCTTTAACATTACTACGCACTCATACAAGAGCGAAGATTTTTTTGTTCTTCTTTATTACGTATGTTAAGAGGAACATTTTTAAAATAAAATATTGCAATCAGGTATTTATTTTAGGTTTATTCAGTTGTACATTAATTTTAAAACATTTTCCAAAAATATTTCTATAAACTTTATATTCTTAATAAAACGGCGCTTGTTATTATTTTATATTTGAGAAAAGGATTTTCTATCCTATTCTCAAATTGTTCTTTATGTACAATACTTTAATTCTCCACTTGGCGTTTATTGTTTGTTCATTTAAAATTATATTAAAACAGTCTTTTTATGTATTGGTGACCTCTTTTTAAACAACAGGAAAATGTGTAGGTATTCCAATTATCCCTCACTAAACATGCGCAGTAATAACAATAATAGTTTTGGATTATTTATATACCGCCATTAATACTACCCCAAATATTATTCCGAGCGCTCTATTAGAGAGGTTACCTCTATAGCCGCAATATTTACAAGTACCTGAATAACATTTCCTTTATAACGTAAGTGGGGAAACAGACTAGAAGCTTTAAGCATTCGGACTCAACCGCTTCAAGCTGCCAATCTATTTCTATAGTAACTCATATGTAATAATTATATTTTTCATAATAAGTAGGTCATGACATATGTATGTCATTTTTTTTCAGTAAGATATATATTTTTTTGAAAATCAAGACAGATTGCCAAAAGAA
>NW_028281399.1:230000-234791 GCF_059751285.1 Brachycentrus maculatus | reverse complement strand
GTTTCCCCGGACAAAGAGAGTTAATGAAAGTTTTATAATGATCAGTAAAATTATATTTCAAACTGTATTTTAACTCTGCTGTTATAATTAATATTTTTGCCCAGTTTCTACCCTTGTTATTAATTGCGAGTCGAGACTGCAGACCGGATGAAAGTTTCTCGAGGAAGTTTCCTCTCCTTTCCGAATACCAATCCGAGTCCATCCTTCCGGCCACCTCAACTTTCTTCCCATTCTCAAAGTGACTGGAATATTACTCTTCCCGAACATTGATATCGAATTATTTAGTATTTTCCCTTTTCACTTCATTCCATCATGATACACCACGTACCTCGTCGATCACGATATTCTTTAAAAAAAGAAAAACTTCTTTTTTACCACTTGAGTTTATTTTATTACAACGCCTAGTTTCAGGAGCTATGTTTCAGTCTTAAATATAAACTGTTTATATTAAGATTAAGATAAATAAATGCTTTTATTTATTCACAACATTTTGAGTGTGTCCAAATACCTGTTCAAAAAATCTGGATAATCTCAAATTACAGGAGTTATTTTCATATTATTTTTTGACATCTCATCAAAGATGAAGAAGAATATGGAAGTCTGGGCATTTACGGGGCTGAAAAGAAATGTGTTTATATTTAGACTTAAAGATTATAAAAATATATATTATATTATAGAAACTAGTCGTTATAATAAAATAAATTTAAGTAGTAAAAAACCAGTGTTTTTTTTTACAATTTTGTCATGTATAACTACAAAGTGAATGCCAAAACAATAAATATAAGAGAGTCTTTTATTACAACATATTATTAATTCTTTGTTTCGTATCGAATCCATCACTATCACATTAAAAAAGATAATTCAATCATTCACCGGTTTTCTTCGATACAACGTTTTGGTGTATTAGTTTGAGAATTGATCAAATGAAATAATTTTTACTATATTTGAACGTATGATATACGTATTAAATGCATTCTGTTTAAAAAGTGAAGGTTGGAGAGTTGGCAAAGGAAGGATGAAATTATAATGAAATCATTCAAATACTAAAAAATTAGGCAAAACGATGTATGAACCACATTACTCAATGTTTTAAATTCATAGATATTTATATAATTTATATTTGAAGCACTAACATTGTGATTTTCCGTTTTATAAATAAAATGTTACTTTGTTTTAAAATCACTTTAAATATTTTATTGAAACTTAATGATAATGTTCATCGGTTAGCTTCGAAACTATTTTTTTTTTGAGTATTTTATTCATTTAATTTATTTTTATTTTTAATTTGGTTGACAACAGCAACATTCGTAAAACAAAGCATTAAAAGGTATACATTAAACAAGCCAGTTATAGTTAACCACAGAAACATAAAGATTAGTACAAAATATTTAATGCATGTGTGAAGTGTGTAAGAGGGTGTGTATGTGTGTGTTTGTATTTTTATTTTGACATCTCAACATATTAACAGGGCAAAAACCCTCTAAAAACCTAGAGTTTCATTTTCTTCTAATATCAAAATAAAAATAAAATGTAAAAATAACTCCTGAGTGGAGAAAACCTGAATTTTTGAACAAGTGTTTGGATAACAAGTGTTGACAATCAATAATTTGTCAATTAATTAAAAAAATAAGCGAATAATGATGAATGTTACACGTGTCAAAACTGATCTCTTAAAATAAGCTTATGGCAGGTTGTGAGCCCTGTAAATACTAAGGTTTCCATATCCTTCTTTATCTATGTTGAGATATCAAAAGTACAATGTTGATCGATGATAAGTATGTCCATGAATGTACCCTATATATTGGTAAGACCGATGTTGGTCATATAAGAACTATTCTGGCAAGCGTTTGCGTTACGGACGTCAATTTATAATATTATTACTTGTTTGATCATACATTCAGGACACAAAGGAAATTGTGCGCTTTGTTCATCAAGTGGAATTTCTAGATATCCCTTTCATAATATCATTTGAATATCTTACCCCTTTATGTTTCTGCCCGGATGTCTTCATATCCTTATGTAAGCGGTAAGTTAAAGCTTTGTATACCGTTTTTGCACCAAGACAAATAATAATTAATTAATCGACTCCCATTTTGAGCCCTTATACAAAGCACGGGTAAAGTGGTCACCAAAATAGTAAAGTCCCAAGTTGAGCATTTTTGAAAATATATATTTTTTATTGATATTTTTCGTTATTCCGAATGTTATTCCAAATAATGTTATTCCAAACATTCTCTCAGTTTCTAAAATTTTATCAAATTTTATACATATTTTATGTACCTATCATGGGCTGGTTTTGTGATCACTTTAGACACGAGCAACATTTACCATTCTACGATTCTACTCACAATTAACATCCGCACTACTCAAATTTTCGGAACTCCTAGATATATTAATCAATCTCATGACTCAGTACTTATGAGTTCACAACAGATGTAGGATTGAGAAAGCTTTTATTTAGCAGAGACCCTTTAATTTGCATCCAAAATGATAAATCAAAATGTTAAAATAACTCCATAGTGGAAAAAAAACCAGATTTGTGAACAAGCATTTGGATACACTTAAAATGTTGTGGAAGATAAGAAGACATTACTGAATGAAATATGTATTTTTCTTTTTTTTTTCAGCCATCTTTTTAATGTTAGAAGCCTATGCTTCATCTAATATTCCATTCCTTTCTGTCTAGAGCTCTCCTCTATCAACTGCTTACAGGGACTATTATTTACCCATATTTTATAAAATTATTTTATGATTTAGTTCACAGCATCAGCACAGTAACAAGAACTTAGATACACGCAAAATGTTGCGATTAAATTTGTAATTTATATTGGATAGTGTGGCATTCGTATCGTTTTGGTATATATGTATGTACATATATTTCAAATAATTTATCTTGTCGGGAAATGGAGTATTTTGACTTTAATAGTTACTTTATGAGATGGTATTTATTGGGAAATGGGTCACTCGTTTCATTTACAACTTCCCGTTACTTTTAAGATGGAAAATAAAATGTCTCAGAAGGCGAACGTTAGTATAAAAGGATTTCTTATACCTACTTTTTATATTACATCATAAGAAATATTACTACCCATTGTATAAAAAAAACCTTATACAATGATAAAATTTTTTTATGGATGATATATAGTTTAAGTATGGGTCATTAATTTAGAGACCGGATTTAAAATAATAAATTATTGCTATTTAGGCAGATTTTGTAACTTCTAAGTATACCTTTGTTATTCAAATTTGTTGAATAATTTTCATTTTATTCCTACATATAAATAATTTTGTGACTTAGCAGAATAATATGGTAGTAAATATTCTCATTGTTTTAAAAAGCCCGTTATTTTAAAACTTGTTGAAATAATTGTTAACTGAATATTACCATAATAATTTAAAATACAAGTATTGTTGTTTATTTATTAAAATATTCTAATTTTAATACTGGTCCCTGAAAATAATTAAAATTGGATGCTCTTCACAGAAAATAACTTAATAGTAACGTAGATATTAACTTTTTAATAAAATAACTTAAATGTAGTTACTTAACAACATTTTTTATGTTATACAACGCAAAATTACATAGTGATTGCATTAAATATTACTAATATGATAACGATAGGTTGTTTAAACGTATTGAAATGATTTGAAAAGAACATATATTTCAGTTGTATAAGGTTTGAATATTTTATTCATATAAATAATAAGATACAACGCCAAACGATATGAGAGAGTTTACCTTAAAATCGCTTTCAAATGAAATAAATATGAAATATGAAATAAATATTATGGTATTAATTTTTGGCATCTCATCAAAGATGAAGAAGAATATGGAAGTCTGGGCATTTACGGGGCTGACGACCGTCATAGGCTGGGTTAAGTGATCACTTTACACTCGTGTAACATTCACCAATTCTACCCATTATTGACAACCACACTACTCAAATTCTTGGAAGATCTATATATATGAACCAATTTAGAAACCTTGTTCTTGAATCACTAGAACTTCAGTACAGACATCTATTGGTGAGATGTAAAGAAGCTTTTTTACTAAGCAGAAACTCTTATATTAGTATGTGAGGTCCGAATCCTGGATTATAATCACACACATGAGAAACGCCAGAAAATACCAATTTTAATTTTTATCTTACACCTTCTTTACATTTCACCAATAGATGTCTCTATGAACCAATTTAGAAACCTTGTTCTTGAATCACTAGAACTTCATTAAATTAATTACTCTTCCCTTACTAAAAACTTACACGCACTCCGAACCCCATTATGAAAATATAATTAAAAAAATATATAACCAAATTGTACCAATAAAAAGTAGAAAAAACAAAGTTGTTTTATTTTATAACATTCTAACAATTTAATTAAGATAAAAAAAAAAACGAAAAAACGAAATGGAGAATTTACGTTTAAAAAATATATTTTATAATTAATATTTTTGTAATAAAACATACATGTATTTACACTTTTAGAATACTGGTCACTTTATATCGTAAATATTAATTACGTTAGAACATACCTTTGAAGTTGTCAAACAGATAATCAATTTTTTTTTTACAAATATAATTATAACTTGTAAAATATAATGATAAGAATGGGTCGTTTTAAATATTTTTAAAAACTTCAAAATAAGATATGTTTTAGTCGTTTAAGATCCCAATATTTTTACTAAAGATAAAAAAAATTTATAAATAATGGGATACAATGTAAAACGATTTATGTTAAAAATCGCTATCCCGCAATAAAAATATCACTCCGTATAAAATATTATACAATATT
>NW_028281398.1:117500-160379 GCF_059751285.1 Brachycentrus maculatus | reverse complement strand
TAACTAACTGAGTACTGTAATTTATTATTTTCGTTCCTAGCAATTTTATCGCAATATTTCGTTATTATTTTTATACCAATTTTTATTTAGCTACTAAATTTTCTTTCGCAAAATTTCTTATCGTCATGATATATCGTAAATAATTTATTAACAAGTCAGAAATCCAAAATTGCGAGCACGATTTATGATGCCAGTAATTAGTTTTATTTCGCTCACACTTGTCTCGCCTCGTAAGAACTTTTCTATTGTTAACTGTATTCTTGCCGAAAACAAATCTGTTTTTGTTTGTCCTTTGACTGAGAGATTTAAATAAGAGTAAATAGATCTGTTTGGGCGAATTTCACTGATTATACAGGCAGATAAAAGTCAGTTTTTAAGGTTGTTTTTTTTTTAATTTTTCTAATTTTTTTTTTAGCTTCAGTGCTGCAGAACAGCGTTTATTATTTAATATAATTTTGTACTTAAGTTATACATATATATATATATATATATATATATATATATATATATATATATATATATATATATATATATATATATATATATATATATATATATATATATATATATATATATATATATATATATATATATATATATATATAAATTTTTTATTATTTTTACTGTACACTGTCTATCCTCACTAGGTATTTGGAGATACCTGTTCTGAGGTAGGCAGGGTATGCTTATTCTTTTAATAATACAGCTTTATATATTTTTAATGATAATATAAAAGTGGTAAGACTGAAATAATATGAAATAATAATTATAAAAAAAAGTAATAATAGTTTTACATTTGATACTTAGATTTTTAAAGAAAACACTTGGGTTTTTACCACTTGAGTTTATTTATGATAACTAGTTTCGGAAGCTAGGCTTCCATCTTCAGGTTTAAATGAAAACAGCTTACATTAACCTAATGTCCTATAATTATTATTACTATTATATTATTATTATTGATATACTAATATGCACTATATTATTATTACTATACTATTGTGTCGGGTTGTGGTCCCGTGGTTAGTGTCGCGGACTCTTGAGTCAGAGGTTTTCAGTTCGAATCCACTCTACCACAATTTGATACCTATTTCTAATAATGAATCGCTTAGGCTCACAGAAATAGTATGAAATTGAAGTATTTTTGTAAATGATAAAAACATAAACATTTCTCTTTAAAAAATTACAAAGAATTTTATAACAAGGAGAAAAATACTATCTATTAAAGTTTAATTTTTTTAGACAGATTTGAGGAAAAAAAACTCTTAATGTATAACTTTGTGAAAACTTGAACTACCCTCAAAAGGCGAAATTTTGTCTTTGTCAATTTATTGTTGATAAAGTATTAAAATACACAGAAAAATAAAAAACGTCTTACTGTTTGAAAAGTCAGCATTTGTACCTTTTCAATTGTCAAAAATAATTTCTTACAAAGAAGCTTAATTTTCTAAATGTTAAAAGACCGTCTGCATTCTTTTGAAAAGAACTAGATGAAAAATTTATTACCTCTTTCTTTTTAAAACTAACAATGGAGAATTATGAATTCAAAAGTCTATTAAAATTTTTATGAGTTACGAGAATTTAATTTTCCGCTGAGGCAGCATTATGGTATTTAGCTAACTATGTTCATTGTATGAATGCAGCTTTAGTCTAGTAATATAATAACAGCTTGAAGTATTCGGGGTCAACAGCTTTCAGGTTCAGTGCTGCAGAACAGCGTTTATTATTTAATATAATTTTGTTCTTAAGTTATACATATTTATATATATATATATATATATATATATATATATATATATATATATATATATATATATATATATATATATATATATATATATATATATATATATATATATATATATATATATATATATATATATATATATATATATATATATATATATATATATATATATATATATATATATATATATATATATATATATATATATATATATATATATATATATATATATATATATATATATTTATATTTAGTATTATTTTTTTATTGGACACTGTCTATCCTCACTAGGTATTTGGAGATACCTGTTCTGAGGTAGGCAGGGTATGCTTATTCTTTTTATAATACAGCTTTATATATTTTTAATGATAATATAAAAGTGGTAAGACTGAAATAACATGAAATAAAAATTATAAAATGAAAGCAAATAGAGAGTTTAACTAAAAGAAAAGTAAAATCTAAGGGAGTAATATTATAAAATTAGAAAATAGGATTATATAATTATAAAACACTGACACATAGATTAATCACACACAAACTTTTATTTGCTGCTCCAGCTGGGATCTTCCAATTTAAGCCATAAGCTTTAAGCCATCGCAGTTGGCTATTCAGCAGTTTCAATGCAAAAGTCTTCTTATTCCACGCACACTTGAGTTTCTATAGCTGAGGGTTGCGTTTGTACAATACAAAAAAGGTAAAGATATAGGGAATGATAATCCGTTTGGTAAATATTAGCATGAAATTTTCGTTCGACAAAATTTTACTGGCAATTGAAAATGTTATAATTTTATTAATTGATTCGGGAGTCACTTTGTGGTAAAACCGTCCAATTCAAACATAAAATACACATTGTAAATACCGTTTATTTTTTAGAAGAAATATTTATTAAGTAAAACTCAAATTAAAAATAAAAATTATATATTTGGATGTTTAGAAAATATCTTGTAAACTTTTAGCGAATACAGTTTTGTAAATAATTTAAACCAGTAATGTTATCCTTGAACATTTTAATTTGTCATTCAATCTACAATGAATTTCACTGTCAAAATTTTCTTCATTATAGACCTAGCGATGAACATGGTTGTAGACCATTAAATGAATTTTTGTTTCTTTTAACTAAAAAACATGTTTTATTTTTATATGTGTTGGAAACAAGGAAGATAATCTAATGTGGGCCGATCAGGAAGTTCTCAGCCTTTGCTAATTGCAGGAAGAAAATCGCGAAAATCAAATTCCTCAGAAGAAGCCGGACTGTAGACTATCGTCAATAGGTCTTCCTTTCCAAAAACCAGAGACTGCAAAAAGCAAGAGAAAAATTAAAAAAAAAACAAGAGAATCAAGAGACTGATCACCTTCTCTTCATATAATTAACGATCACCTTAACTTTGCATCGATTTGATGTAGTTCCCTACGAGAAGTTGAGAGCAGATGAGGGTAAGATATATAAAGAAAGGGTTATAAAATAAAGGGTAAGGATGCATTCGGCATCACCATCTAACACCGTATGTGGAGCTTAGTCTCAATTTAAGGTTTGTGCCCTTGGGACGTTGAAGGATGAAGAGGGGGTAGAAGCTGTTTCTTATTTTTTATCAGTGGGAACATGGACTGTAAAGGGGTGGGAAGAGAGGCGACAGGGGAAAGGAAAATGACTACAGGGAGGTAATGACTCAAGTCGTTTATTTTCCTACTGTTCAAAACTAAGAAACAGTTTACCCTTCAACGTCCCAATTCTATAATTAAGGATAAATTTCATATATGACATTGAATCAAAACATATGTCACTACAAAGTTTAAGAAATAGTGGTTTTTATAAATAAATGTTAAATTAATGAAACAATTTTATTTTTATTTTATTTTATTTTTTTCGGTTTTTCTAAAGAAATATACTCACGGAAACAGTTTTTCATCGTAAGTAATAATATCTCTTTGCAAACCACGTGTTCAGAAATTTATTTAAAAATTCAAATTCAGTTTTATTTTTATTCTCCTGCTATGATTTTTAATTTATGTTTTACTTGGTAAAAACCACCATTTCTTAAAATCTATTGTGATACATGTAAGAATGTATTCCGCATCATTTTAAAATACCAGAGTTTGAAAACAGTGTTGAAAAATGATATTGAATGCATCGAAACGCGTGTCATAATAGATTATAAGAAAACGTAGTATTTATCAAGAAAAACGTAAATTAAAACATGGAAAGATATTACCACAAAGTGACTGCCGAATCAGTAAATGAAATTATGTGTTACAAATAAAAAATAATAAAATTACGTTTTAAAATATTAGGCTCAAAAATACTCGTGTTGCTTTTGAAAAACAGAAAATGACTTGTCAAGTTTTTTAAAAGTGACGGAAGAACGCCATCTTGTTTTTTCAGTCACGCTCTGTTTTATCGACGGAACACTTTTTAAATTAAAAAAAGAAAGGGATATTTTTCTTAATTATGTTCACTGGAACTGAAAGGCCAAATTAAAAATTATTTCCGTCGAATAATTTTTAGATTAAAAGAGTTTGTGAAATATTACAATGCAAACAGACTTAATAAATTTATTATTTAATTCCATTTGCTTGGATTTTCAATTCGGCTACGTTAATGGAAAATATGATAATTTATTTGAATATTCAATTCTCAATTGAAGGGTATCTGAATCCTTCAACAACCGTCATTTTGGCAATTGAAATAAAAAGCATGGTTCATTTAGTACGATACATTTTTATAATCGAATAATTCCACAAGATAATACTTTTACCGAATTTGAAGTCAAAACATAATATTACAAAATATTTATATTAGTGTTTTTACTTATTGTAATATTTCTTAAGTATAGTAAAATAACAAGTACAAAGTGTTTTCCAGATATATTTTATTTGACCTGTGAGCGAGTTTCGCTGATTCCGATATCATTAGACTGGTGGGAGGCTATACAATATTCTATGGTATATACGCATCAAGGCAGGGGCTTAGAATCATAATTTTATATAATTTTTATGAAAATATGGATTTAAATTGAGCGAATTAAAGAAGTGTTTTATAATCATAAATATAAATAATTTATGGTAAGGGTTTTGTGTTTGATTTCATATAATTTTATTAAAGAAATTGAATTTTTGTTTCCAGAATCAACCATATTTGAATTTACAAATGACAACAATTTACATACTACTATTTAACTTATACCATATTTTATTTTACCAGTGACTGGGTTTGGTCATTACAGAAATCATCAGACTGAACTGTATTGAATATAATAAAATAACAATAATATAGTTTTAACACGTATATTTCATTTGACCAGTGACCGGATTTCATCGTTACCGACATCACCAGATCAGTCCAGTCTGATGTCGGTACCGATAAAACCCGGTCACCGGTCAAATAAAATATGGCATATGTAAAAAACTATAGAGTTGTTTTTTTACTACTCATTATTATTCCAATAGATTGTTAATTTATTGTTAATAGTAAACAACCCTTGTTGTACATAATTAGCGAAAGAAAATAAAGGAAAAAAAAAGGTCACACTAACGACTGGTGAAGTGACTCATCTTGTGGTGTATGAAGTTATGGGTTCAATTTCCTTAACATCGCTCCGATTCTGATTATAGTGATTGAATTCGTCAACAGAACGTAATGGCGAACGTTCATGCCAAGGATTACCTGTTACATATAACACATTTGAGTGTACACAAATACGAGTAAGTATCACTCTGGTGCGCGTATTCCCAACTTCAATCTTCAAGCAATATCCTCCCATAATATCATTTCAAGGAGTTTCAAACATAAACACATACGTATCACAAGAAAGTATAGTAAAACCTCGATATAACTAACGGACGAATTGGGGGAAGGTGGAGGCCGTTACATAAAAATAGGTTTAAAAAAAATGTTAAAAATATTAACACTGTATTTAGATATAAATAAACAATACAAAACAAAATTAAAGTTCTATTCATTGTCTTCGGACACTGATCGTTAAGTGACGTTGCTGTTTGATATCGACGCGCTTACTTTGGGTAATCCTGCTTTGAAAAATGAATCAAGTTTTGTTTGCACTAAATTAATCTACATTTGACCGTTATATCCGAAATTGGTTATATCGAGGTGTTACTGAATTGTTTCAATATATATATGTGTATATATATATATATATATATATATATATATATATATATATATATATATATATATATATATATATATATATATATATATATATATATATATATAAATATATCTATGTATATATAAATATATTTTATATAAATAAATAAATATATATATATATATATATATATATATATATATATATATATATATATATATATAAACATGTAAATAATTTTTATATAAGTCACCCAGTGAAAGGATATTTCTGCCAGTGTCAAGTTTTATTTTTATTTACAAACAAAATATAAAAGAAAATAATAAAAACAGTTAATACAAAATTTCATAGTCTGAATGCGTTAAGCTTTATCATTTTAGAAATTATGCCCGCAATTCTAGAATAAGGTACAGAAAGAAGGGTGGATACTTGGGTGGGGAGTTAGATTCCTGCCCGTGTTAAGCTATTAAGAAAGTTTTCCTTCTCTGTTGTCAGCGGATACTGAAAGAAGTTTCAAAATGTAATCATTAAAAACTATTTTGTATTTTTATTCAAAATCTTGTTATTTGTAAAAAAAATACATATAAAATATATTTTATGCTGAGAAATGATTTTAATGAGACAGGTCCGTTATCCAGTATATAAATAAAACTGTAAATGTTCTCCTTATCATTCATCATTCACTTTGTGTAATACCACTTAAATACACTACTTCATAATTGTCGGATTCAGAAAAATCTTTCCATGATCACGTCAAATGTAGACTGATGAATAAAAGTTTCGGTGTATTTATACTGACTATAAATATTATTTTTTATTATAAATTATATTATTTTAAGAACTCAATTTTAATTTATGTATTAAATGTTAAATCTAAAACTGATTTTTTGGGTATTTTATATACAAGTTGTAAAGTTGTAAATAAAATACAACTTAGTTAACTCAAAAATCAGTCTTTCATTTAACATTCAATACATATACTTGGTTATTCTTAGTATTATTTTAGAAATGTTTTTATTGAAAAAAATTAAACACTTGTATAATGAGTTTTATATTTATTACACACGACTAGTTTCAAAAACAACACGTGTTCTTGAAACTAGTTGTGTGTAATAAAATTCATACTCATAAAGTGGTATAATACTCGTACAAGTGTTTAATTTTTTTAAAAATCAATATTTCATTCCTCAAAGTTTATGCCGAATGAATAAATAATAGAAATGTTATGTTGGATTAAGAAGAACATATGAGAAAATGTTAATTACTTTTTAAAATAAAACGACTTTGTTTTTAGAAAAGGGAGCAGAGGAAGACCGAGAAAAACATGGCACGATCAGGTATGCCAAACACTTGAAAGTGGTCAGGTTAGGAGTCGTAACAATCGGCGGGTATGTATGAGGAGATGCATGAACGTGGAAGAGGCGAATAATGTTTGCAAAGACAGAGTGGTGTGGCGTTCTATTCTCTCTGCCTACCCCTGCGGGGAAGTAGCGTGATGGTTAGTTAGTTAGTTAGTTAACTTTGTTTTAAACCATTTTTTTATTGATACATTTATCTCCAACCGCTTTCGACAAAAACCCTCTCATCATCTGGGTTAAACATGTAGATTTTTAATTAATCTAATAAATATTTTCCCATGGATCAAATTGAGATTAAACTAGATTCGAAGTTTTATAACTCGACAGAATGCGTAAAAACTCTCGAAATTACGTAAGAAAACTCTCACGTATGTGAAAAGAGTTTTACAAACGCTCTTTGGGCTGGTTATGACAGTTGTCAGCTTTACGAAGTTTTCCTCCGGCTGAACTTGAGAATATTTTGTTTAAAAATGTTTATCGCCGATTGTACTCTCGAAAAGCTCGTCATAGGGGTGGCACTCGCGGCCGAGGGAAAAGGAAGTAGACGCTTAGAAAAGCTTTTTCTCGAGCTTTGTTTAAGAAAAACCGGAATGGAGAAGAAAGCTCTTACAACGGGAAAACAAGCTGAAATTGTTTTCATCTCAGTTTACTAATTTATTTATTTATTTCTAGGATGTTGTTACAAACGCGTTAACTACGTTGTCTAGATAATTTTATTTTTACTTAGAGGTTGTTTATTTGTAACAACTTGATCTCTAATTTTAAAATCAGTCGTCTGCAATATATTGAAAAGGTCTCCGATTTTTTTTAAAGACATATGTTTTTATTTATTTTTACATTAAAAATTTTTATTTAATAAATTCATAAAATCTGGATTATCTCCAATTACAGGAGTTATTTTCATATTATTTTTTAACATCTCATCAAAGATGAAGAAGAATATGGAAGTCTGAGCATTTACGGGGCTGACTACCGTCATCGGCTGATTTAAGTGATCACTTTACACACGTGTAACATTCACCAATTTTACCCATTATTGACAACCACACTACTCAAATTCTTGGAAGTTCTATATATATGAACCAATTTGGAAACCTTGTTCTTGAATCACTAGAACTTCACTAGAGACATCTATTGGTGAGATATAAAGAAGCTTTTTACTAAGCAGAAACTCTTATATTAGTATGTGAGGTCTGAATCCGGGATTATAATCACACACATGAGAAACGCCAGAAAATACCATTTTCATGTAAATGCCCAGACTTCCATATTCTTCTTCATCTTTGATGAGATGTTAAAAAATAATATGTTAATAAATTCATTATTTTATAAATGCAAATTGTTTAGTTCTTCAAGGCACTCTTATAAATTAGCAGTGTTTAAGTACGGATATGAAACCCCGATGTCCGAATATATATGTCCGTGTAAGAAGATGGGCTTACGCGCTTATGACCAAAGGCTGGTTTAAGTGATCGCATTATCAACGTGTAACATTCATCATTCTACTCACGATTTACAACCACTCTACACAAAATTTTGGAACTTGTATATATATCTATATATATATATATATATATATATATATATATATATATATATATATATATATATATATATATATATATATATATATATGTAATAAAATAACTAGGTACCTACCTATACATTTTATTAAGTACTTACAAAAAGTACCTACATAAAACAGTTCTACCACCAGATGCCGCATGCGTCGCTCAGAATAAAACAAAAGACTTCCGATAATATTATTAACTGTCAGAATCAGATAGATAGATAGATAGATAGATATAAAATTATTATAAAGATAAATTAAGAATAAACTTTAATTACAAAGCAACACATTGTTTATTTTATTATTATACACCCACTTTACATATTATTTACACTTAATTTTCAAAAGGAAAATATTACCACGTTATAAAACGACAATTTTGTTAATTGGAAATGGATTATGAAACATTAGATGTATTAAAACAATTACTACAATATGTTCGGAGTGAGAGAGAAAAATTAGAAGATGATCAAAGAAAACGATTAGAAGATAATCAAAGAAGACGTGGAAATTTAAGAACTAGTGATAAAATTAAAAATAAAAATCATGTGAAAAAAATTTCTACAAAATATAAAATAAAATATACTCCAGAAAAGAAGAATTTCGAAGCAGATTGTGTGAGCAGGAATCCAGTATTAAAATCGAAGGAAAATGCAAATGAACAATTAAAAGTTGTAAATTTGGTTAAATTAGAAGATATTTTAAAAGATCAGAATAAAAATGAAGACATACAAATAACACAGAAACAGTGCTTGAAAATTGAAAATAAAAATAAAGTAGAAAAAACTTCTACGAAAGATAAAACAAAATATACTCCAGGAAAGAAGAATTTAGAAGTAGATTGTCTAAGCAGGAATCCAGTTTTAGAATCGAATGAAAATGCAGATGAACAATTAAAAGTTGTACATTTGGTTATATTAGAAGATACTTTAAGAGATCTGAATAAAAATGAAGGAATTCAAAAGAAAAAAACAAATGGATTGAAAAAAACTGTGTCTACTTTAAAAGGGTCAAGAAAAAAAAATACAAAAAAAAAGAAAGAAAAAAAAAAGAACGGAAAAAATAAAAAAAAAAAAGAAAGAAAGGAAAAAAAACAAGAAAGAAAAAAAAAGAAGGAAAAAAGAAAGAAAGAAAAAAAAAAAAAAAAAAAAAAACTTTATCACATCACTAAACTTATACCAGTCCCTTCACTACAAGGAGATGATCCGGAGGACGAGTGAAAATTTTACTATGAATTTTCTTCCCCAAGGGGGGAGATGTAATAAAATAACTAGGTACCTACCTATACATTTTATTAAGTACTTACAAAAAGTACCTACATAAAACAGTTCTACCACCAGATGCCGCATGCGTCGCTCAGAATAAAACAAAAGACTTGCGATAATATTATTAACTGTCAGAATCAGATAGATAGATAGATAGATAGATATAAAATTATTATAAAGATAAATTAAGAATAAACTTTAATTACAAAGCAACACATTGTTTATTTTATTATTATACACCCACTTTACATATTATTTACACTTAATTTTCAAAAGGAAAATATTACCACGTTATATATATATATATATATATATATATATATGTTATAATCTATACATTCTTTCATATGTGAGTTACATCATTCATGGTTGAGTTGAGCTAAAAAAACCCTCCTCAACTCAACCATAGATGCTGCCCAGAATTCACATATAAAAGAACGTGTCAATTAAAAATTTGAGTAATGTGGTTGTCAAAGAATGTCGAATGTTACATATGGATAAAGTGATCTTTTATACCAGCCTATGTTAGGTCATAAAACCTGTTAATACTTTGACATCCATATTCTTCATCTTTATTAAGATGTCAATTTTCATTTTTCATTATAAAGAAAATAATGGTTTTAAAAATTTAGTAGTTTTCGTGTGTTCTTGTATTTGTCTAAAAAAAGATATTGCTTGCATTTGCCAAAAAAGAGTTAAAGTTTAAAAGTAAAATCGCATCAATACTTTTTTTATTGAGTATACTAATATATTTAAAAAGTTTTCCATGAAATTATATTTCGTGTTTGATTTTTCGAATCGTACTGGCCTTGCTAATAATCTTTTTTTAAATTGAAGCTTAAATTTTTGAGCCACTGATTGTTTCAGCCGTTTTATTAAGATATAATAAGACATCTCATTGATATTTAAGCTAACAAAGCAGTTATTTTTTAATTTTCCGAAGTACTTCTTTAAGTCTTTAAACATGATTAATATGGAATCAGTGGAGGAAATCTTCGATGTAAATGAAATCCTCCTATTAAAGTATAATTGGAAAAGTTTGACGACGCTCTGAGTACTAAGAGGCTATAAATTAAATTCCCAGAGTCATCCAATTGCTTTGTTTGCTGAGGAAAAAAATATTACAAACAAGAATCAAATTAGAATACAATTTTAGGGAAGTATTATAAGCCTTTGAAACAGTGAAACAATATTTATTCGTATTATTCATATTTACACGTATATCTATAATATGTATATATAATACAGTAAACTCCCCTTTAACTTTGAGATTGGTACCGCGTTTATCAATGGAAATGTTAAAAGTATAATTTGAAAACAATTATTAATGTTTTAAAATTGTATTTTAATTTTCAATGACTCATTTCAGTATTTTCCGCTGATTAAAATGTAAAAATACAAAATTAAAAATTTAACACTTATAGCATTACCTCTGATAATGCGATACCTATTTCAACGTTATAGGGGGTTACTGTACAACAAAATAAATAAAAAATAAGCATAAGTAATAATAATAATAATAATATTTCATTACTTGATTCGGCAGTAACTTTGTGGTAAAATCTAGCCATTTGTAATTAATGTTTTACTTAGTAAATACCACTATTTCTTAAAATCTACTGTGACACGTGTTTCGATGCATTCCGCATCATCATACGGAGTTTGAAAATGATGCGGAATCCATTGAAACACGTGTCACAGTAGATTTTAAGAAAAAGTGGTATTTACTCAATAAAACATTAATTAAAAAATAATAATATTTCGTCTAATCACTTTATACGCGTATAACATTCACCGCTCTACACACGATTCTATACAATCACATTACTCAAAATTCGCAAGTTATATTTTTAGTTTATTTGACACTTTTTTTCACATGCGAGTTCTGGCATCGTCTATGGTTGAGGTAATTTTTATTTTTTATTTTTCAGACAGCTTTATGAAATGTCTGTAAAAAAATTTCCAAAGTATTTTACATACTACTAGACGCCTGAAAACATGATTGTTTATTTAATCAAACTTATAATTTGACCAGTTATGTCCAAATCTTTATTAACAAATCAGGGTTTGTCCACTTCAGAGTTATTTATATTAACATACATATCATGTACATGTATTAAATAATTATTCTGTCTATGTTGGAGCATCCACATCTCCTGACTTTGTTAAGTATTCCGAAAGAACTCACACAAGAAAATGCACTAAAAATATTGTATAATACAGTATTCTTAGTGCGTTTTCTTATGCGAGTTTGAAGCATCATCTGCTTGAGTCAGAATTGTCGAGAGTAGAGTAAGAGTCCTCTCCATATATGTATGAGATTTTTATCCCGATTCCTTGGGGACTTGCGTTTATATTCGTAAATATTATTCCCAACTTTCCTATGAAAGTAAATCTTGGTTTATTGTAATGATGACAAAGTATTATCGTGTTTATTATTATTTTTTTGGTGAAAGCCGAATTATTTCGACTAAGAAACCACTTATATTTAATGAGAACCATCCCCTAAATGGAGCTTACTTTAACATTATGAAGTGTCCTACGATTTGTCAGACTCAAAAATATTTCATTTATTTTGATAAATCTCCAGCTAATTGAGGTACTGAAGAAAATACTTTTTTTGGTAGTGACAAAAAGTTGTTTAGTATGAATTTTATGTCATAAGAATAGGATTCCCTCAACAATTATTGAACTCAACATTATTATTGAGATTTAAAATGTGGTTTAAATGGTGAACTTTATAAATTTTGTACATTCACCAGTATTTTTTTTTAGTAGTGTCCATCTAAGACTAAAATGGGAATATGGAATTAAAAACATTTACAGGGCTTGTAATAAATGATACGGAATACATCAAAACACGTATCATATTAGATTTTAAGAAAAAATGGTGTAAATACCAAGTAAAACTTAAATTAAAAATATGTATAAAAATATAAAAAAAACGTGACTGCCGAATCAATTATTGAGTTCATTTTTAATTCAGAAAATTTTGAATGCACAAAATTCAATATTTTTCATCATCTGTGTTGAAATATTAATAAAAAAATTCACTTTACAAATACAATTTACTTAAATCGTTATGATATTTGCAAATAAAATATTATTATAGTTAGTTTCTGGGTATCCTTAACCTAAGGCCATTAATTAAAAGATAACATATCACATATTTATTGCTCAGTAGAGGTAAGTACTTGTAATTATTGTGAGTAACAAACTGAGATTAATATCCGAGATATTCATAATACGCTTATTGTTAAGCTTTCATAAATCATGTATAACACTTTAATTCATACGGTTTGTCGGCCGAGCTTTTCGGTGTTTCTGAGGTACGGCCGAGAGCTTATCAGATTTGGGGTGCAATTTGCTAAGGCATTATTAAATTGGGTATCTCTGCATCTATTTTGAAATATGTGTATTGTGGGTGTACAGTTGAACGAATTTAATGAAATAAATTTCAGTGGTCAGAGTGGAAGGCTAACGTATTTGAACTCACTCGTTAAATTTAATAATTGAATTGTCTAGTTTGAATAATGTTTGTTTGAAACAAACAAATAATATCACAGAATATTGGTTTGGCGATAACTTTGTGGAAAAACATGATGAATTTAATATTAGAATAAAAACTTGTATGATAACAGTTTTTGGAGTATATTATTGTAAAAATTACTATTTTCGAGAACTCTCTTTTGAGAAGATGTTTTCATCAACAATTTATATTTTCTCCTGTTTATGAGATTGTTTATAGTTCTCGAAACTAGACTTGTTTATATTCATAAAAAAACTGTTTTTTACAAGTGTTTTGGTTTTAAATATATTTTATATCTGAGAAATTCTCTTTCAAAATTACAATTAAAATGCCAATTTTTTTTCATTACAATAATGGAATATTGCAGATTTTGATAATATTGAGTATCTTATTTAGGATTTTTGGTTTATAATTGTAGAAAAACTCGTAAAGGGAAGTTATTATGTAAAAAAAAATATTTTTTAATCGCTACTTTCTGCTATTTCATTGCTATTTTCTTTTTTAGTTCGGATTCTAAATAGTTTATAGGGAACAAACACCAATAATGATGTTATACACAAGTCAGTTTTTCACATACGAAAAACACACCAAACCCAAGACATAAAATGTCGAGCATTCTTCTAGTAAAATTAATATCCGTCAATAGTCTAGCTTTTGCTGGTGAGTTTTGCTAGTGGTATTTACTTAAAAAACTCAACATGGAGAAATTCCTTTTAAGGTTTAAAATTGGGTTATCAATTTTAAGTGTGAGTATAATTAACCAACCAATACGAGTATAATAAGCCATTTTAACATTTATTTTATTTGACCAGTGACCGGAATTTTTACCGGATGAAAATAATTAATAATAATAAAATTAAGTAAAAAGAATGTACTTAAAATTTCGGCAACATTTTAAATGGCAGATATGTTTAAATAGCCAAAGGTTTACTGGATCGTTTTTACTTTGTTTCAAAAACCCCATTTATTTATTTGGATTTTTTGATATTTTATGGATTTTTAAAAATTGCAACTGTGTATAAACTTAATATTTAACTTTATCTCAACGAAAAGAAGTTGCAAATATAACTTTCTCCCGATAGAAACTTACATCATTATATCAAAAATATTGCCTGGCAACCGATTCCTTTGAATCGATGTTCACAACAAAATCTCTTTCAAATATTTTTTTTATTACCAATAAAGTTACCAAATCATTATAATATTACAAAATGATCTACTTCTTCCCCCTTGCGAGATACAATTCCATATTTTCTTTAGAAAAAAAAGTCTTTTTCAAAATGATTTCGTTATAACTCTTTGTAGTTCTACCAACAGAAACGAAATACATGTTTTTTATTCATAAATATATTTTTTTATTCATGGATAAAATCTGTCATCTGAAATATATTAGTTCGTGATTTTGTAAATATGTCTTTTATAAAAATATTAATGAGTACACAGAAATGTAACATGGGATCATACTTTTTGGAGAAAAATGATTTTATTCCAACAAATATAATAATTTTTTTCTAATATTATTAATGGAAAGTTCAGTTTGAAAACGTGCTTAAAATGGAGTTTCAAAGAGCAATTCAATCTTTTATGATCTTTTTAATAATAATAATAAATAAATAATAATAAAACCCTTATCCACACCCGAATGGTGCATAGGGCACTGCTTCATATAAATGCAGTGTTATCTTAATCGTTTTACACATGAAGGAAAGGTGATCAGCCCTCCGCTTCAGGTACTAGTCCAGGGTAATATTGAATAAATATTACAGTGAAAAAATCACTTTTATTTATTTGCCCCCCCTTGGGAATCGAACCCGGGACCTCCAGAATGGTAGCCGAGCGTGCTGACCATTACACTACGGAGTCGGACGAAAAAATCTTTTTAATAACTAATTAAATATCTCCTTTATGTGTCTTGATCTTTTCAATTACTAATTAAATATCTTATTTGTATATCAAAAATCACGTTAATTGATCTCCATTTTTTTATATCTAATTAGTAATCGTATTGGAGTTTCAAAAAGAACCTTTATTTATCATGATCTTTTCAATTACTAATTAAATACTTAAAAAATGTCTTATTATAGTTTTTTTTGTAACTACATCCAGTTGGTAGAATTCAATTTTGAATTGTTGGGTAATATGTCCAAAATTAAACACGGCTATTGGATTGAATTCTACTTTTATTTACATATTTATGATAATTTTATTAAGACATCATCAAACACTCGTGTGTTTGATAATGTCTTAATAAGACGGAACGCGTTGTATATTATCATGTATCGCTCACTCCTTTCAAGAACGTCATAAATCAAAAATCGTCAATTTCCAGTTGTGCATGTTTTCGGAATGCCCAAAAAATGTACTACATCCCAGCAAAAGAGGCATATTTTTAACTTAATATTTACCCGGTACAGGGCAAAAAATGTTGTATTTGCATTTTGAAGAAAAGGTATTGTTTAACTATTTTTTTAAATAAACTAAATATTTTTCAAATGGAGAAAAAACCTTCAAGTTTTACCCAAAAAGATCAGTTACACAGTAAAAAGTTCAATAAGTGGCTTGATATTTATTTTTCATACATTGTGTTATATTTTTGAACTTTAAAAACGTTCTCCTGAAAAATCAAGTTTTTTGATTTATGACGTTCTTGAAAGGAGTGAGCGATATATGTAAATAAAAGTAGAATTTAATCCAATAACCGTGTTTAATTTTGGATATATGTATTACCCAACAAGTCTTAGAAGAGTTCCAGAAAGTGTAGAAGTTATGTAAATATCTCAATCCCATTCAAATAAAACTGTATTTCATGTATTTTGTGAGCCAATCGTGTCACCTTATTTGAATCGGTAAATAAATATGGGAGGAAGAAAAAGATCGAACTGTTTAGATTTCAACTGGCGGAAATTCAAACAGTTCGTGACGTCATCACGAATCTAGCGATCTCTATAATAGTGTACATGTTAGGTTGAGTTGAAATGCGGAAACAAAATGGGACACGTTTGCTATTATGGGAAATATATCAACATGATGCGCAAAAGGAAATGTAAAATGTAGCTTTGAATATAAAAATAAAACAATTATATAAAACCACTTTTGAATTCATTAATGCAAGCATGGCTTGTTTGAGAATTACAGATATTCTCTTAAACAGGTGAAAATACAAACAGAGTTTAAAAATAAAGCTATTTTAACCTCGTTATGAGAACATCTTTAGTTTTCGAAACTAGTCATGTTTACACAAAAAATCATAGAAGTGGTTTAAAACAGGTGTTTTGTTTTAAATCATAATTTTATTCCTAATTGGTAAATGACTTTATGGTGTTTTTCGATTAGAGCATTTCGCTTATGAAAAAAAAGGAATTAAAATAGTTGATTTTTGTTTTTTGTAATTACAAGGAGAATCTTCAAAAAACACATTTTATAATTGTTAAAAAGTTGGTATTATGATATTATGAACAAGTTGCTTTCCTATGATCTTTTCATGAATGCTATCGTATATTAGTTGAGTTAATTTTATTTTGTATTGTAAGAGTACTAAAATACATATATTTGATTGGTCATACATACATATGCGAAAATTCAATGTAATTAGATGCATGTTAAACTGAGAGGCTTTCAGCCGAGTATCGTCATAAAAATCTAACTAATACATTTTGTCCTTGAAAATACATGAAATTTCTATGATATTCCTGGATTCCTAGTACAAACTTTTGTCGAAACGTAACGTTTATTGGAAATTTTGTGCGTGTACCAAAAATACAAAAGGAACAAATGATTGATGAAAAATTTGATAAAATGTATATTGAATGATACCGTTCAATAAATCATAAATTTCAATTGTTTTTAATTGACTCTTTCAACATTCAATATGATCATGTATATACATTTTTTTGGCATGACTTAGCGGTGGATGCAATACTTGGCTATATTTTGTTTGTAACAACATAGTAAAGAAAAAATAGCCATGGTACAAGAAAATTACACGAAAGTTACACCGCATGTGTTTGAAAATGATGCGGAATGCATCGAAACACGTGTCACAGTAGATATTAAGAAATAGTGGTATTTACTAAGTAAAACATCAATTAGAAATGAATGCAATTTACCACAAAGTGACTGCCGAATCAATTAATGAAATTTGTAAATATATATTGGTTAGTTTAACTGTTATTATCCATTATAATATTATTAATGATTACATCCATAATTTTGATACCGTAATTTTATGTTTTCAATACTCTTATTACATGAATTGATGTTTATGAAGTGTTTATTGTAAGGAATTGTTAATATTTATCAATCCTTAATGAGACTTCCGCCTTTGTCATTGTACTAACGATTAATTGCTTGTTTCGAAGCAGGCGGAAATATTAATATTAATTTTAGTGACAAGTCTTGCTGAAGATTCTGCTTAAAGACTCTATTGAGTCTATTTAGGGGATTTAATTAGACATGAGCGATCGAATTAAAATCCGAATCAAATAACCAGACCTTTAAAACAAGTCGGTTTTTCGATTCAATCACTTAAAGATTCGAATCGGTGCACATATTTGTTTGGGTATTTCTAGATTCCGATATTTTGAGAATTTGACATTAAAACCTAAATAACTACAAACTAACCATCACGCCGCTTCCCCGCAGGGGTAGGCAGAGAGAATATAACGCCACACCACTCTGTCATTGCGAAAATTCTTCCCCTCTTCCACGCTCTTGCATCTCATTATCCATACCCGCCAATTATTTCGACTCCTAACCTGACCACTTTCAAGTATTTGGCATACATGATCGTTCCAAGTTTTTTCTCGGTCTTGCTCTGCTCCATTTTCCGACTGCATTCGCCTCAAAAATTTGTTTTACCATTCTTTCCTCACTCATTCGTTTACATGTCCAAACCATCTCACCACACCTTTCTTAATTTAATCGATAATGTATTTTGTATTACTCACCTTTGTATTCCTTCCTTGTCTCACTATTCGAACATCTATCATACATAGTTTTGCCGCACATGCTTCTGAGAGATCGCATTTTGACTGCAATTAATCTACTTTAATCCTGCTTTTGCCATTAAAATATAAGCTGGAATAAAACATAAAGTGAGAAAAAATAACGAATATCATTTCAATCAGGTAACTGTTACTGTTTCAGCAACAGTTATTTGTTATTCACATCTCTACGATGAATACTACGTACAAGTATAATGGGACATAAGGGAAACATAATATTATTGAGGATTCCAGCCTTACTTTCTTAGAATTAATATAATATGTAAGCATGAATTTTGATGATTGATATATTAAGTAGATATTATAATCTTTATAAAATAAAACAACTTTGTTTTAACCACTTTTTAAGTCATATTTTCATATGGTATACGGAGTGTGTGGAAGTTTTCGGTATCATAAGGGAAGGGTAATTAACTATAACCTAACTATGAGTATTTTAATGTTTTAGAATTTAGTACATAAACCCTGATAATGACTGATAATGGTTCTTGTCGAAACCGGTTGGTTAAAGTGTACCAATAAAAGTGGTTAAAACAAAGCTGTTTTATTTTATAAAGTTTATAAAATGTGCCACAAAGAATCTGCGAAAAACATTCAAGAAATGATTTTATAATAATTAAAATTTACTTTGAAAAAAAAATTAATTAACCAACCCTCATGTCGTTTCCCCTCAGGGGTAGGCCGAGAGAATAGAACGCAACACCAATCCGTCTTTGGAAACCATCTCCTCATACATACATCCCGATTTTTCCAATTTCTGACCTGACCACGTCCAAGTATTTGAAATACTTAATCATGCCAAGTTTTCGTCGGTCTTTTTCTATTTCTATTTCCCACTGAATTTGCGTCATAAATTTGTTTTACTGTTTTTTCTTCACTCATTTGTTTTACACGTCCAAATCATCTCAATACACCTTTTTAGTATTCCATGGATACTAATTTATCGGTAAGTATAATATAAAATAGTTTGTACTTACCAAATAAACATTTTTTTTATTTCCAATTTTATTACTATGCAACAACATTCATCTCTTTCAAAAGCTATGGCATTGGATTTGTCAACATTTATCAGCAAATCACTTTCCTTGCACATAGTATACACTTACAACATTTTAAGTGTGTCCAAATACTTGTTCACAAATCTGGATTATCTCCAATTACAGGAGTTATTTTTCATATCATTTTTTGACATCTCATCAAAGATGAAGAAGAATATGGAAGTCTGGGTATTTACAAGGCTGACGACCAGGAACAATGATTTTAAATTGGTTCAAATAAATAACTTCCAAGAATTTAGAGAGTAATGTGGTTGTCAATAATGGGTACAATTGGTGAATGTTGCACTTGTGTAAAGTGATCACTTAAAGGAGCCTATGACGGTCGTTAGCCCCGTAAATACTCAGACATCCATATTCTTTTTCATCTTTGATGAGATGTCAAAAAAGAATATTATATGCTATTGTCACCAGCGCCTGCAGGTCTTCTCTGCAATCGGCAAGAAGCATAACATTGTCAGCATATGGTACAAAAGACAACACACAGTCAAATTGATCATTTTAGTGTCAATATTTAAACCATTCAGTTTTTTCATGCAATTATCTATTAAACTCCTGTATTATACTCATATTACAATTTTTGTTAGTGACATGTAATTTCTGAATAAGAAAATATCGTGATTTTATTTGAACTATGCGAATATTTTAAGGGTTGAATGTTTTTCACTCCTTTTTTTGCATTGTAATATGTATTGTATACAAAGGAGAATACCCCTGTGTTAACCTGAAACCCTTCTTAAAGGTTTGGACAACCTTTTTAACCATAATACAAAAATGTTTCTAGAATAAAAAAAAACACAATTACCATGTGGCCCGAATTACAAGAACCATCACCTTTTTTATGGGTCATCCTTAAAGAAAATATTTTTTCTTTAACGCCATCCTTTATTTAAATCTTTATTTGTGAATTGAATGAAGGGAATGTAATTATTTTATTTCAACATGACATTTAATTTATGTTCAATTAAATTAGCTCCGCTTTCGTGGTATAATGGTTAGCGTGTTTAACTACCGTGCTGGAGGTCTCGGGTTTGATTCCTAGGGGGGGTGAAAATAAATATGAATGATTTTACACTATAATATTTACTTAATATTACCCTGGAATAGTCTCTGGAGCGCAGGAGTGATCCACTTGCCTTCATGTAAGTAACGATCAAGATAACACGGCGTCAATACGATGCAGTGCCCTATGCACCATTGGATGAAGATAAGGGTTAGAAGAAGAATATAATTTTTTTGTATGTCCAAACTAAAAAGTGCTTTGATCAAATGCTTTAAATTCTCTTATGTGTACGAATCTTCATTAAAATCTCAAAAATCCTCGAGAGTGGAAACATCTAATTTCGGTAGGAACGGAAAAACTGGAATGTTTTCCTAGAGTAAATGTTTACCGGATACAGTTGATGCTAATGAAGATGACATATCCTATTCATATAATTCCATACGGAATAATATAAATTTTGTTCACAATTATATTTTAATTTTATTAATATTTTTGTCCGCCTCCGTAGTGTAATGGTCAGCACGCTCGGCTACCGTTCTGGAGGTCCCGGATTCGATTCCCAAGGAGGGTAAAATAAATATAAGTGATTTTTTCACTGTCATATTTATTTAATATTACCCTGGACTGGTACCTGAAGCGGAGGGCTGATCACCTTTCCTTCATGTGTAAACGATCAAGATAACACTGCGTTTATATGACGCAGTGTCCTATGCACCATTGGGGTGCGGATAAGGGTTTTTATTATTATTTATTTAATATTTTTGTTCACAATAGACTCGTGTTGTGATTCGGTTATATAGTAGATGAAATAACGTATTACGGTTGAGCATCAAACAAGACACAAGAATGTCTGCTATTTGTGCAATATCCTAGGGATAATGCCATTCTGTGGGATTGCATTGGCAAAGCTAATATCCAAGTTGACAGGGAAAGAGTATCACATACAATCCTGGAGAAGGTACGTGAAAGTAAAGCAAATGTCAGAAGCACTCTTGGCTTGAACCGTTTAGTTACCTACTCATTTCTTTGTTATCTCAAATGTAATCTTCTTACATTTAGTTTTCAGCAGAGGGTACATCGCCTAACATTTACTTTGGTTCTGAATGCTGTTCGATAGCTGAATTGGTCATTGTTGTATTCACACGTTTTAAACTACCTAGACCTAAGAGCAGGATTTAAAATTAATCTTAAATAACGTTTCACTCTAACTTGATAATCATTCAAGCGATTTAATTCATATTTTTTATGATATTTTAAATAAAACTGAGGAATATTTTGTCATTTTTTGTTTCAAATATTCAAAGTGTGGGATTTTTAATTACTTTTATTTTTTTTTAAATTATTTTTTCGCAATTTACGGTCAAATCCATCGATATTTGATACAATTGTCGAACGGTTCATGTCGCCATATTTATCACCAATGTCTACTTGAGACATTTGATTTATTTCACTCTAACTACTGCGCGCCACAACTGAAACATAATCTTTAGCAGAACACGATTTTTTTTTGTAAATCGCGTTAATTTTTTTCTTGAATAAAAGCAATAATATTCAAGAGAAATCAGATATAACATATACAGAGTTTCTGCTCATATATTCAATAGTAAATTGTTTCACGGATAAAATTGAATATATTTGTACGTAAGTAAAAAAAAAATATTGCTTCAGACTTCATTCAAATGGAATTTCTATTTGAGGTTAAAAATTCAATTTAACATTCTGTGAATCTTAATATTTCAATAAATCTGAAGCTTCACACTGTCGATACGTAAATAAAGTTTGATAAGAGTCGAATGGAGTTATCGGGATGGCTCCGATATATAGCTTTAAACAATTTGATTGGTTCGAAAAGCTCAAATAAAGTATTTTCATTCGACAGCGTCTATTATTTAAATAAAGTCCAATAACCCATATGTTTTGCTTCTTCTCATCCCTTATTGAATAAACAAACATCATTTTAAAGAAACGATAGTTCAAATATAATATCAAGATTTTCTATTGTAATAACTAACAAAGAATAGGAAAATATGAGTCTGAGCATTTTCAGGGTTCACGACCTGGTTTGAGTTCTGATTTTTTCGATGTGTGTAAAATTTACTATTATACTCATGACTGACGACTACATAACTCAAATTTTCGGAAAATGCATTTTTGCTTAAGTTGAATTTTCTCATCTTCTACGTGTAATTTTGTCAGCGGCATCCATGGTTGTAATAAGTAAGATTTTATTAGCAGAAATTTTCATGAAATTTACGAATGTCTTTTTAATTCACTCATGGCATACTGTGCCTCTGATTAAACTCCATACATAATGAATTATTTAGTTAAATTATTTTATATGAGTGCAATCTGCTACCAATGCAATAAATTTCAGATAACAAACACAAGTATTTATGTGTATCTTACAATATTTTGAAGGTTTTAAATTACAAAATTTTAATGACAATTAAAAAATGTAATCGCTAAAAATGTTCAGTTTTTTTAAATAATCTTCTTCATCGTTGTTTGAGATGTTAATAATTATAAACAAATACAACATTGATTGGATCTGTTAAAAATTATTATATTTTTTAGAAATATTTTTCATAAAATAATATACGATATTCCACGTTTTAAGCCCTCAAAATTCGCGAACTTCCATATTCTTCATTTTTATTGAGATTTAAAAAATATTGATAAAAATAATTCAAACCCTTATCCGCACCCCAATGGTGCATAGGGCAATGCATCATATAAACGCAGTGTTTTCTCGATCGTTAACACATGAAGGAAAGGTGATCAGCCCTCCGCTTCCGGTACCAGTCCAAGGTAATATTGAATAAATATAAGACTGAAAAAATCACTTTTATTTATTTTACCCCCCCTGGGAATCGAACCCGGGACCTCCAGTACGGTAGCCGAGCGTGCTTACCATTACGCTACGGAGGGGGATAAAATAAAAATAAAAATAAAAATAAAAGTTGAGATAAATTTAAAAAAATATATCAAAAATTTAAACACGCTCAAAATATCCTCGGTACCTTTACGTTAAAAATACAGGAGGGAAAGCTGTCTTCTAAATGTATTTAAAAAACGACTTTTTTATATGCAGGGTCAAAAGGTATAAAATCCTGTATAAACATGAGATTTAAGACTCGTTTTCTGATATTTTCAATAAACATATTTATGATCCAGCATTTGTTATAAAATTCATAGCAGGCAAGGTCAAAAAATTATTATGTTGAAAATAAGTTTTCGCCATTCATTTTAATGAATAAAAATTGACCGTATTTGGTAAACGATTTACATAATACGTTGTATTATATAGTAATATTATTCGTTGCCGAAATATTCTCTTGATGAAAATAATAATTTGATATAATTTAAATAGAGCCATTTTCGTTAAATACTACCTCATACATAAAATGTTTACACCGAAATTCTAAATATAATTGTTTTGATAGCGTATTATGGTTTCCATTAAAGACATAAGTACTTGTTTTGAGTTCAATTCCTTTTCTTCCCAAGTCATCAACGTAAATAAACTATTATTTTTTGACAGCTCATCAAAGATGAAGAAGAATATGGAAGTCTGGGCATAAATAAATTATCTGGTCAAATTATAAGCTTAAAAAAATAATAAAAATGAAAATGGTATTTTCTGGCGTTTCTCATGTGTGTGATTATAATCCAGGATTTGGACCTCACATACAAATATAAGAGTTTCTGCTTAATAAAAAAGCTTCTTTACATCTCACCAATAGATGTCTCTAGTGAAGTTCTAGTGATTCTAGAACAAGGTTTATAAATTGGTTCATATATATAGAACTTCCAAGAATTTGAGTAGTGTGGTTGTCAATAATGGGTAGAATTGGTGAATGTTACACGTGTGTAAAGTGGCCACTTAAACCAGCCAATGACGGTCGTCAGCCCCGTAAATGCCCAGACTTCCATATTCTTCTTCATCTTTGATGAGATGTCAAAAAATAATATGAAAATAACTCCTGTAATTGGAGATAATCCAGATTTTGTGAACAAGTATTTGGACACACTCTAAATGTTGTAAGTAAATAAACTATTTTATTTATTGTTTCGGCATTAACTTTGTGGTAAGACATGTTACAATTATTAAAGAAAACACTTCGTTTTTTACCACTTGAGTTTTATTATAGACTGCATGTTTCAGAAGTTAAACTTCCATCATTCAGGTCTGTATAGTTACTATAAACTAATAAACTAATTCCAATTTCTATGATAATTAATTTCATCAACTTAAAAGATATAAATTGTAATTCTGATTTATATATAAAAATATATTTTTTAACGATGAAGCTTAAAAAAAAACCTATTTATTTTTTTTATTTAAAAAAAAAATTACCTCCTTCAAATATTTTCTTCCCTAAAAAACCTTCAGACGTAATATGCACACCAAATACTATGCAGAATATAAGACAATGAAGTTTGATAAAATTGTAACACATACTTCTGTTTTTTTAGTTGAGATAGAAAAAATATGAATAAATTCTTTTTTTAAATCTGAAATAGAAATTCCAAAAAACTATAGAAATTCTGAAATGTACATGGATCACTTCTGCCTGTTATTGTCTACATCTACTGCCTGTTATTGGCTAGTTTAAGAGATCACTCTAAACACTTTTGTTATTTTTACCACTCCTGCCCATTCTTCAACTTACATGGTTTATTGGCAACTATTTAACTATATTTATAAAAATAAACGTTGATGTTTCCTGGAAGCCCAGAAATTTAATTTATTTCTTACAAATATAATATCAACATAATTCTTCTTTCAAGGATATGACCATGAGAAACTTATGAATTGAGGATGAATATGAAAGGACATGACAAGCAAGTTTTCTTTAATATTAAGTCTTTTAATCTTTCAGCAAAGATAAGCCATAATTCCACAGGAAAGGGGCCTCGTTTATTATTCTGTCATTCACAAACTCTTATATAAAGGCATTTTTTATATAACCATTTTATCCTTAGACTCATGTTACAAAAGATCCATCATGTATGAAAAGGATATGAAAAACTTACCCGAAAGCATGCATGATAGTATATTTTCTTACTTAATTTGAAGTTCATATTATGTATTATTTTATACTTATATGAATGAAATTTTTTAAGTAAAGGAAATATGTATTGTCGGCGCGTAAATTGGTTCGCCAAGAAGGTTTAAATACTCGTATATGATAAGGGTATGGAAGTGAAGGGACTGACCTTTTTGTAAATTTCGGATTCCTCTGAGGTGAACTGATATAAGCTGCTAACTCCCCACTGTGATGTTTCTTGTTTCTCGTTTCAATAGCTTTGATTTATTTAGTATTTGAAGATCCCTTATTTTTAATTTTAGTATTTAATATAGATTTTTTTTAGATGGGAATTGCATTTATTATTTACCTTGCTTATTATGTACAAGGTTTATAGATTATTTAGTGGATTTTTGTTTCTTCTAGCTAATTAAATATGTTTTTATTTGAATCTGTGTTGAGAACAGGAGGGATAATCTAGTGTGGGATAAATAGGAACTTCTCAGCATTTGCTCATTGCTGGGAGGAAACCACGTAAAACTCCTCAGGAGTGGCGGACTGTTGACTGTCATCAGCAGACCTTCCGTTCCACTAGAAGAGGGTTCGGCATTTTGTGTCCTACTTTGGTTTATGTTACCAATGTCCTTCACTATTTTTATCATGTATGATACTACCTCTTGTGACAGTTCCTTATGAACTATCACGGATTCGATGTTGGATAGGTTCCTGCAACGCTCCTCCAGCTGTTGTCTTTGAAAGCTGAAAAGGGGGCAAAGCATCAACAGGTGAGGGACATCTTGAGGTGTCTCATCATCACACGTACAGCTGTCGATCTCGGAGATCTTGAAACGATGTAGGTAGCTCATTTAATATAGATTAAGCGCGGACGTGTTTAATATTTTATAAAACGGTTTAAGCGAGATTCGATCAGCTGGTTTAACAAGTATATCGAAGCAAGGCAAAGCGAGTAGTACTCCTTTAGCGAGATTCGATTTGCGGTTTTGACAAGTGTATTGAACCAACGCAAAGCAAGTGCTGACGAATTGCAAACAAAATATGTTACTATTTGCAATTTTGGAATTTTCTAAAGGTGCAAAGGGACAGGATGAGTTGGATCGGAGAAAAGGAGACAGGAATATGAATCAACCTGCACTGTGACACCTTATCAAAAATGGCTTAAACATGTGCATGTATTAAGGGTCTTATTGCTATAAAAACAATATCTTTCAACGAACTAAAAAAAGACTTTAAAATTAATACATAAATTAAAATGGAGTTCTACAAATTAAACGCCAAATCAATAAATATATAAAGACTTTCAATACTAGACGATTTAAACGCTAAACAATCATTTTATATAAGAGGGCTGATAGTGCATGTATGTTGAACATAAAAATATGTGACCTCGAGCTTCCTTGCAGTTACCAAGAATCTAGAGCACATCACTAAACGTAATAATGCTCATTATTTAAAAAAAATTAAACACTTGAATAAACCACTTAATGAGTTTTATTTATATACACGACAAGTTTCGAAAACTTACAGATGTTTTCATCTTCTGGTGAAAATTAAAACTGTTTTAATTTTTACCAGAAGATGAAAACATATTTTAGTTTTCGAAACTAATCGTTTATATAAATAAAACTCATTAATATTCAAGTGTTTAATTTTAAAAAAATAAATCAACATGTCATTCCACAAAGTTAATGCCGTATCAATAATGTAGTAATGCTCTATGAAATGGTGATGGAATAATAGGATAGAATAAAAGAGATAACATATAACAAATAAAAATATTTGAAATAGAGACATTTGTTGGCCGAATTCTACATTTTGCATTTGTGTTGCCAGAAATGACGTACGTAGGTTCCACACACTTAAAATAGGAACTGGAATCGAAAAAGAAAAAATAATAGACCCTTAAAGTGAGAGGCGTGAACAGGTTGGTAGGTAGCATTTGAGATGTGGATGCATCTAACAATGCTTCGGATATCCTGGACAGCCATGGACAGCAAAGCAAGAGATCTCCAAAGAGCCAGAGCGAATAATTTATTTATTTATTTTTCAAAACATATCACAAATATAAGTCATATATCGGTAGTGTAATGGGAAACGGATATTTCTGTCAAATTGTTTATTTCAAGTTTGTTCCACAAAATGTCTAAAATAGTGTGTTCCATAATCTAGCAAAAGGATATAGCTGTTGTTGCAATACTTATTTAGTTTTATTAAGATATGAACATATGCCATCCGAACAAAATATTCAATTTCACAATTTTTTTTTTGCTCTCCTGTAAAATTTGGTCTCAGACAGATATACACCTTCGCCTTAACATTACCGATATATAATATTCCCAATGAGTAATTTCTATTTCTCATTTTGGGACATGGGATTAAGGTTAACAAGACTGGAACACAAATAATAAAGTAACAAAAAAGATTTTTTCTTAAATAACCAAAACTAATACATGGCAAAATATAAAAACAATAAATATAAGGTACAAAAAATAGGCATAATAAGCATATTTAAAAGAAATAAATATGAAACTAATTTGGAATAATTTAACCTTGAAAGTGTCCTATTTGGAATATGTGCTCAGAGGACAAAAGTACAAGCTACTGTAACAAGGGTAGAATCGAGGGATGAAGAGGTGTCGGAAGAAGCCGGATCTCCTGTCTTCATAATATACACGAGTGGACAGAACGTCGAGGAGCTGTTTTGAACTGCCCAAAATAAGGACACTCTCTCACAAGTGATAGTCAACGTCAGGGGAGCCGACACGATACGCAAAGAAGAAGTAAAAATAACCTATTAATATGTGCGTGGAAGTTTTTGGTAAGGAAAGGGTAATTAATTATAAGTTTAACCCTTTCCTTACGATTCCAAAAACTTTCGCGCGCTTCGTACACCACATGAAAATGTATGTAACTATGAGTATTTCAATGTTTTAGAATTTAGTACATAAACCCTGATGATGACAATGTTCTTGTCGAAACCGGTTAAATAAAGTATATCAATAAAAAAGTGGTTAAAACAAAATTGTTTAATTTTATAAAGTTTATCAATATGTGATTCATTTTTGAATATTTATTTCTTTCATAAAATCTCTAATATATTATTCGTCCACCTCCGTAGTGTAATGATCAGCACGCTCAGCTACCGTTCTGGAGGTCCCGGGTTCGATTTCCAGGAGGGTCAAATAAACATAAGTGATTTTTTTCACTTTAATATTTATTCAATATTACCTAAAGCGGAGGGTTGATCACCTTTCCTTCATGTGTAAACGATCAAGATAACACAGCGTTTATATGATGCAGTGCCCTATGCACCATTGGGGTGCGGATGAGGGTTTTACTACTTCTACTATTTATGAGTAACGGCTTTCATTTTTTGTTCTCAGACTTTAACGAGTGACGTTTCATTAAATTTACTTTTAATACAGAGCAAGTAAACGGGGTGAAATTATTTATATTGTTTGTAAATTAATCAAAATTTGTCCATATAATCAATCATCGGTAGATTAACCCGTCAAATATCCACTTATATACCTATAAGTAATTTTAGATCACTGTCAGGACAGTGATAAATGATCCTTTCATTTGATGTTTCAATCATTCCTAAACTTTATTAAATTCTGCGTAACTTGCATATTCAGCTTAAAACTTTTACAACATTTTGAGTGTGTCCAAATACTTGTTCACAAAATCTGGATTGTCTCCAATTACAGGAGTTATTTTCAAGTTAGTTTGATTATATTCCAGGACTCGGACTTCACATACTAATAAAAGAGTTTTTGCTTAATAAAAAGCTTTTCTTGAATGTTTTTCGCAGATTCTTTGTGGCACATTTTATAAACTTTATAAAATAAAACAGCTTTGTTTTAACCACTTTTATTGGTACACTTTAACCAACTGGTTTCGACAAGAACCATTATCAGTCATTATCAGGGTTTGTGTACTAAATTCTAAAACATTGAAATACTCATAGTTAGGTTATAGTTAATTACCCTTCCCTTACGGTAGCGAAAACTTCCACACACTCCGTACACCATATGAAAATATGACTAAAAAAGTGGTTAAAACAAAGTTGTTTTATTTTATAAAGATTATAATATCTACTTAATATATCAATCAACCAAAATTCATGCTAACATATTATTTACATTTTGAGTGTGTCCAAATACTTGTTCACAAAATCTGGATTATGTCCAATTACAGGAATAATAATATAGGCTTAATAAAAAGCTTCTTTTCATCTCACCAATAGAAGTCTCTAGTGAAGTTCTAGTGATTCAAGAATAATGTTTCAAAATTGGTTCTATATATAGAACCTCCAAAAATTTGAGTAGTGTGGTTGTCGATAATGGGTAGAATTGGTGAATGTTACACGTGTGTAAAGTGATAATTTAAACCAGCCTAATTCCCAGACTTCTTCATCTTTGATGTTTTGTCAAAAAATAATATTAAAACTTTTACACTAACTACTTATTCGAATTGTAAAAACGATTCGAAATACTCCATTTAAAAATGAAACGTATTGGAATTGTGTGGTGTGATAGCTGTTTCACAAGGCATCAGGTTCCTACCGCCCAGGACGTCCACTGCTGACAATTGGACTCCGAACTGATTTGAGATGATGCAAGGGAGCTGACACCCAACTAAAGAGCCAGAAGGCAGTTTGTGGACTCACCGTAGGGGTAGGAAGAGATAGTAGAACGCCACGCCAATCTCTCTGCAGACAAATGTCCCCTCTCTCACATTCATGCATCTCCTCATTGATATCCGCCGATTATTCAGACTCCTGACCTGACCACTTTCAAATATTTGAAATACTTTATCATGCCGAGTTTTTCTCAATCTTTTTATGCTTCTACTCCATGCCAGAAATTATAGAAGTAAGAAAAAACTGTATATGAAATCATATGGCCAATAAGAAAGTATTTTTTTAGTATGTAGTTTTCACAAACAAAATCATGCTAAAATTATTGTAATGAAAAACGAATATTAAGTACTGAAATAAACTTCTAATAATAATTTTGTTGAATTCTATCACACTTAAATACATATTTTATTTCTCAGATATGTTTTCCTTCTCATTTTATTTCATTTTATTGCGAAACTTTATTTTTAAGGGTAAAAAAATAAAATGTTGATCCTCAACCCCCAAATTATAAGAAAACTTTTAGATTGCGTTAGTGCTCCTGATCAAGAATTACTTGAAAAAAGTTTTTTAACTATATTTCACAAAAATTGGCAATTTATTCTAATTGATTTACGAACTTTCCGATTCATTTTTAAGAAGATTTCATAGCAGAAAATCAGAAAATATTTTCAATTTTTTTTAAGAATATTCAATCTGGAATGAGTACGGGTATGCACCACTAAGTGCTCTGGTAATTGCGATTATTATTTTTCTCTCTCTAATTCATTCATTTATCTGTATCCATTTCCCAAAATGGAGTCCACAAACTGCCTCCTGGCTCTTCGTTGGCTGCCAGCTCCCTTGCATCCCCTCAAGTCAGGTCCGCGTCCTGAAGTTCAGTGTTCAATTTTCAGCAATGGATGTCATAGGCGTTAGAATCCTAATGCCTTGCGAAATATCACACTACACAATTCCGATACGTTTTATTTTACAATGTTTGTGAAGCAATGATAACATAATATTTTTTTTAAAACAATGTAATCAAAAACATTTAATATACCAAGTTACGCCAGCTGTCAAGAAGCACGCTGTATCCTATGAGTAATGTTTGGTATTACGAATGTTCATTTAACGTTCAACAGATGGAGTTGCCATCTCGGTCAAAAAATCAGTTACCTGTCATAGATAAAAACACCATATGGAGATATTAAAGACCCGTGCATGTTAGAATGCAACGTCGTGTCAAAATTTCAAACTAATCGGCGATTGATTTTAGAGGATTTGAAGTTTTAAACAAACGCATATTTACATAATATGGAAGTCTGGGTTTTAATAGGGCTTATAACCCGTTAAAGGCTGGTGTAAGTGATCAATTTTTACACGTTTAACAATCACCATTCTATACATTATTGATAACAACCGTTTCATTTTCAAACCCTTATCTGCACCCCAATGGTGCATAGTTTACTGCATTATATAAACGCAGTGTTATCTTGATCGATAACACACGAAGGAAAGGTGATCAGCCCTCCGCTTCAGATACCAGTCCAGGGTTGTATTGAATAAATATTAAAGTGAAAAAATCACTTATATTTATTTTACCCCCCCTGAGAATCGAATTTGGGGCCTCCAGAACGGTAACTGAACGTGCTGACTATTACACTACGGAGGCGGAAAACACCACTCTTAACAACAGTACTCAAATTTATGAATTTTGGAAAATACTTAAATTTAAAATAATAAAAAAACTTAGCAAAGATGCTGCCGAGAACTCACACATAAAATAACGTGTCAAATGGTTTATACATATATATGAGTTCCAAAACTTTAGAACTCAGAAGAGTAGTATGGTTGTCAATCATGGGTAGAATGGTGAATATAACGCGTTCATAAATCTATGTTTAGGTGTTAATATTATAAAAATAGCTCGTGGAGAAACCCAGATTTGTGAATAAGGATTAAGACACCCCCAAAGTATTATAATATTTTACTAATTACGAACTTTCCGTACTCCGCAAAACTGAAAATATTTTATGGCATCCATTTGAGGATATATTTATAAACTAGTTAATATATTACTTTGGCAAACTTAAGGGGGGGGGGGGGGGGTACGTGTCAAATATTAAATTGCAAACAAATACTCTAACTTATGGTATTTATTATTTATCCTTACACACAAGAACCCTTAGCAATTTAGCTACCGCAGAAGGGATGATGTATAACCGCAATTAAAATGAACAAAGTATAATATTACGCGATAGGGAAAGGGTTGAATAATTAATATTGAATCTATGTACATATATTATTACGTGATTCCGTTAAATGTAAAAATCTTCTTAATTATTTTCCTGGTTGATTTAACGATCAAGATAACATTGCTCTTTACGATACAGTGTCGTTTGTGTTATTATGTGTGGATAAGGGTTTGAAGAATAAAATGAAAAGCGCAATTTTCGTAAAACTCTACCTCGAGGGCGCTTGAAAAATTGCAATATTTCTGGTTTAAATATTATAAACGTGGAATAGAAAATGCGATAATTCTACAAGAATCTACCTCAAAAACCATATTTTTTAATTATTTTAGTGGTGCTGAGAATTTTTCTGCTACATTTTGCTGAAAAGTTTTTGTGATTTAAAACGGTGTTTTAAGAAATAGTGGTATTAAAAAAATGTAAAGTAATAATATTTTTGTACAAATGTGAAACCATTATAATTATATCTTAATGACCTGATGATTGAATGATTTTTCCGAAACCGGTAATCATCAATTACTGTTTATCAAAGTGATAGTAATAGTGAACGCTGAATGATAAAAAGAGTGTTATATTACCATACCACTAAATTAAAAATGCTTGTAATATAAAGAATAGTGGTATTTACTAGTAAAACTTTGATAAAAAATAAATAGATTTTACCACAAAGTGACTGCCGAATGAATTAATGAAATGGTATTGTTTATTAGGTGTGTAAAAAATAAATAAAAAAATCTCAAATATAAAACGATTTTAGTATTTCTTGCTGGTATTGGTTGAAAAGACATAAAAAAACTCAAATAAAATAGAACTTCGTTATAAACATAAACATATAAATTAACTAATTGACTAACCATCATGCTGCTTTTCCGCAGGGGTAGCCAGAGATAATAGAACGAAGAGTATACCAGAGGTATACGAAAGATAGAGGATACGTAAAACAGAGTGTACAAGAGTCGATATGTACATATATTCTCAGCTCCATGTTTAAATTTATAATAAGGCAATTTTTCTTACATAATGAATAAAAAACACGAATGAAGAATGCTGCTACTTGTAAAAATATAATGTACATTTTAAAATGCCACAAAGATGAAACTTTTAGAACTTTCCCAAACCCTTATTTAGGTTAAAAGTTACACTTCAAACACTAGTTTCAGAATCAGACGATAAAATGTAATTTCCTGGAGAGTAAAAAGAGCGGGGTTGCTCAAAGAGCTACTTCCACATCGCGGAACAGTGGATGAGAAAAAGTGCAGATATATTGAATCTAGTACAAGGAGATTGAAGATGTCACATCTCCCTTTTATGTTCGTGTATATAAAAACGAGATGCTGTAAGGAAATTGCTTTTTATTTATTTCTTTATTACACCCAGACAAAGAGAATATTATTTCCTAGTAAAAATTTATTTGCTAAAAATAAGATTGATATCTATTTTCTCTTTTCTCTCAGTTTTATTAATAGTTAGTTTCAAAAAAATTCCTACATTAATTTTTAACATCTCAACATAGATGTCAAAAAATGTGGAAGTCTGGGTATTTACAGGGCTTACGACAATCTTTAGGCTTGATTAAGTTTCACTTGCACACGTGTAACTTCACCACCTCTAACCATGATTGACAACCACACTTCCCAAATTTTCGTCCATATTTTTCTTCCTCTATGTCAAGATGTCAAAAAATAATGTAAGAATATAACTCTTAATTAGAGATAATCCACATTTCGCTCACTCCTTTCAAGAACGTCATAAATCAAAAAACGTCAATTTTCAGTTGTGCATATTTTCGGAATGCCCAAAAAATGTACTATATCCCAGAAAAAGAGGCATATTTTTAACTTAATATTTACTCGTTACAGGGCAGAAATTGTTGTTTTTGCATTTTGAAGAAAAGGTATTGTTTAATTATTTTTTTAAATAAATTAAATATTTTTCAAATGGAGAAAAAACCTTCAAGTTTTACCTAAAAAGATATGTTGCACAGTAAAAATTTCAGTAAGTGGCTTGATATTTATTTTTAATACATTGTATTATATTTTCAAACTTTAAAAACGTTCTCCTGAAAAATCAAGTATTTTGATTTATGACGTTCTTGAAAAGAGTGAGCGATTTGTGAACAAATAATTGGACACACTAAATTTGTAGAAAAATATTACAGTATTATTATTATTATTAAAAATGTTTAATCAATATATCTAGAAGTTTAAAGAATTTGCATCGCGTGGTTGTCAATCATAGGTAGAATTGATGAATGTTACACGTGTGTTAAGTGATCACTTAAACCAACCTATGAAAATCGTAGGTCCTGTAAATGCAGACTTCCATATTCTTCTTCACCTGTGTTGATATGTCAAAAAAAAATGTTTTCGTTATAAATTCCAATTTCTAATGTTATCATTATAATATCCAATTTTAGTTTCAGACAGGGCAAATATGCATATGTTATCTTGGTAGACATATAAAGTATCAAACAGATTAATTGAAATAAAACTTTGTTTTCATATTTTTAACACCCTCTAAAAATTTTTTTGGGAGTGTTTCTCGTATTATGCACCAGGACCGCTTCTAGCGAGAATAGCGAGAAATATCACCCAATTCTACTGGGAAAGATACTACCAGAGATACAAAAACGAAGGTCAAATAATAATGGAATATTTCAGCAGGATTTAACCATCTGCCACAAATCCAAAAAAAAATTAAAATTTTCACACAAAAATAATGAACTGTGATGGACTGGTCAAGAATTTAGCCAGACATAAACCTAATTGAAAATCTATCGGCAATCTGTAAGAATCGGCTCTCCAAAATTGATTGCACTACGGTGGAAAAGCTAATTTTGTCCATAATGCAGGTATGGTTTCGAGACGAAAAAATGGCATCCACGTGCCAAAACCGTATATAATAGATACCTAGAAGAGTAAAATCTTTGATTGAGCCCAAATGAGATTATATTAATTAATTAATGTGTTAATTTGTGTTTATGTATTTATTTTAAATCAAACACAGATTTTTTGTGTCTACTAAGTTGTATTTTATTAACAAAAAACACATAAAAAAATTATATTGTGACAATTGTTTCGCCTTGTTAGGGCATTATCAAACGAATGTGAATATCAAATGGACTACGGTCCTTATGTAGCTATACAATTCTAAGTGACAGTTTTAACACGTGCAGCACTAATTTATGGGAGACAACAGTAGCTAATGGGGGATGTAGGTATGTACCCTTATATTTATTTTCTGGGAAAGGAAGAATTTTATTGACATGGCCATATTTTATTTTAACGCTTGCATGATGCGTTATTGATAAACTAATAATTACATCTAAATATAAAAATTCTTTAAAATAATATTACCAACAATTGTATTAAGCTTTAAAATGTTAATTTTCTAAAATATGGCCATGTCAATAAATTCTTCCTTTCCCAGAAAATAAATATAAGGATACATACCTACATCCCCCATTAGCTACTGTTGTCTTCCATAAATTATTTTAAAAAAAATCCCGCTATTTAAAAAATATAGGAAAAATAAGCTTTGGTGCACCTCCTCTTAAAGTATTGTTACAAAAAATTATAAAAGCTTGTCAATGAAATGCTTTCCTTACATTAAATTATCCATGTAAAGTTAAAAGCGCCAGTAAAAAGCCTTAATCATTCGGGTTTAACTCGAATTCATTCAAGAAATTAATATAAACGTACCACGTATTTTCAATGTTTCAGCAAAGTAAGTCGTAACACTCAGTGAAGCACTATTCTTAATAATAATACGCAAATTCAAATCAGTTTTAGCAGAATATTACAACACTAGTCATTCCATTAATATGTGAGCTTTACCCGACCACCCTTTGTTGTGGCTTAGTATGGTGAAATGGAATATAGGAAATAGAAAGCACACATATCAAATATGTAAAGTGTAAAAATGGCATTTTGACTGCATTCAGTCTACTTTTATCCTTCTTTTGACAACTCCGTGTTTCGTTTCCATTAATTAGGGTTAAAACCAGGACTTTTTGTACTGCCAGTTAAGTTTTCGCCAATTAACATTAAAATTTACGAAATTTCGTATTTGAAAAGCATGCGGAATGCATCGAAACAAGTGTTATGATAGATGTAAAAATTTTTTGTATTTACCAAGTAAAACTTAAATTAAACATGGATATATTTTTCAATAAAGTGATCGCTTAGTCAATAAATGAAAAGATATTTTCTAGCAAAAACATAAATTAATAAACTTAATATTCTTCTTCTCGGGAGATGTCTGAAAATATAAATGAAAGGACTAAGATGCTGTTCAGAAGAGGCCTGAAAGTGTAGCCAATCCCGAATTTATGGACGAAAATTCAGAATATTATTTCATACATATTTGTTTATTACTTGAAATTTATTGCATTGGTCACATATTGAATAATTTAATTAAAACATCCAATTATGCACGGAGTTATATAGAAAAACAGTATACCGGGAGCAAATTATAAAGAGATTAAAAAGAGATTATTGTTTCATCATAAATGTAGTGGATTAAATTGATCAAAAAAACAATGAATATCGTTTGTTTATTTCATACTCTGTAAATAATTCACCTGATAATTTCATATTTTTTTTCCTATATTTATCTCTCAGTTTTAAAAATAAATAAATGGTTGATAGGGATTAAAAAGGGTTTTTTTTGGTTAAGAGTTTCCGTAATAGGGTATAAAAAAATGCAAGGGTGAATTAAAAAAGGTGTGTTGGTTTGGATACGTGGAACGAATGAGGAAAAAACGTTAAAACAAAATTATGATGCGAATGTAGTTGGAAATAGCAGAGTACTTGGCACGATCTGGCATGTCATTTACATGCAGCCGGGTCAGGAGTCGAAATAATCGGCGGGTACCTATGTATGAGGAGATGCATGAATGTGGAGGTGGCAAATAATGTTTGCAAAGATAGAGTGGTATGGTATTCTATTCTTTCTGCCTACCCCGGCGGGAAAATGGCGTGATGGTTAGTAATTTAGTTAATTCAAAGAAAACATATTCAAAGAAGACATGGGCGAGTCTGTAATAATTTAGGACCAGTAACAATATTTCATTGTGAGTTGCAGTGACTCAATGTAGGATATATTCAGTGGCGTGCATAGAGAATTAAGTACGGTAGGCAGTAGAGGTAGGTAGTAAGGTAAGCTGGGTGTGTACTTACTAGGGTAGGCAGTAGAGGTAGGTAGTAAGGTAAGCTAGGTACTACTTACTAGGTTAGGCAGTAGAGGTAGGTAGTAAGGTAAACTAGGTACTACTAACTAGGTTAGGCAGTAGAGGTAGGTAGTAAGGTAAGCTAGGTACTATGTACTAACTGGGGTAGGCAGTAGAGGTAGGTAGTAAGGTAAGCTAGGTACTACTTAGTAAGCAAGGGTAGGTACTGGTTACGTTATTATATGTCACAGGGGTAAGTTATGATAGGCACTGATTCTCTGCCTATGTGGAATGCACGTCCCTGGATATATTACCAACTCTAATACCTGGGATACGCATTGCATGGTAGATAGATGTATTTGAACCGCAATGGTTGTTACATTGTGTTCAATGTATGTGACAGCGGAAGTTGATACCATAATAATATTAGAATCCGCTGTCCCATGCCATGTGGTTTACCGACGCAGAGATGTGACTAATGGGTAACAAATATTACAGGAAAAACAATAATAAACAGTTGTGGAGGTCCTCACCAAAAAGTTATATTTCCAATTATGCACAAAAATCCTTTAAATGCAAATCTGTTCTGTTTACTGTATTCTATCGAATCTATTAACTTTAATTAAATCTTAATTAAAGTTGCGACAAACCGTGTTCAATCCTCTATTAAACCAATATGAAATCATTAAATCCCACCAAAACGTAACAATTTTACAAGCTAGAATTCCTGATTACTCAAAATCATTTATTATTGAAATGTTACGTTTTGGTGAGAAACTCCACAGTTATAAATCAAAAATTAAACAATTGACACTTGAGTTTAAACAAAAATAAAACGATTAGTTTCGGTAGTTACAGATGCTTCCATCTAAGGCCATGAATATAAAATTTAATTTTTGAGTGTGTCCAAATACTTGTTCACAAATTTGGGTTCTCCGCTATATTTTCATGTTATTTTTTGAAATCTCAACAAAGATGAAGTCTGAGCATTAACTAATTTTATTCTTTCGGCATTCACTTTGTGTTATATTTAAAAAAAAATTTTGGCATCTAAATATATGTGAAAAAAAAGAGTATTTACAGGGCTTACGACACCTCATAGTCTGGTTTAGTGATCACTTTATAAACGTGTATCGTTCACCAATCTACCCATTATTGACGACCACACTGCTGAAAATTATGGAACTCATATTTATTTACTTATTAATTTATTTCATATACTTATGTCTTGATGTTCATGTCGGCAGCATCCAAGGTTGATTTGAGAAAGTTTTTATGTAGCATAAATCCTTTTTGACTGAAATGTATGCAAGATCCTAACCGGATTATTTAATATACTGGGAAACACCTTAAAGCATGATTTAAATTTTTTTACAGCTTATAATTTGACCGATATTTTATTCACAGTATTGGAATGTAAAATATAACTCCTTAGTGAAGAAACCCAGATTTGTGAACAAGTTTTGGACAGACTCAAAATGTTTTGAAATAACCATAAATTACTGATGTTACCAACTTTTGACGAACGGCCGTAATTTATTTTTATTTGTAAACCTCATATATTTTCCATATTATTTTTTGACATCTGATCAGAGATGCGTTGATAGCTGGGAATCGATATCGCAGGAGGCTAATCCCTCTTAAAAACAGGCCACAAGGCCTAGACGATATTTAGCCTAACAAGATGAGGAAAAGGAAGAAATACCAATATTTCTTAAAATCTATTGTGACACATGCTTCGATGCATTCCGTACCATTTTCAAACTTAATGAATTTTATTACACATTCCAATATTAAGGAGATTCCTAAATCCGCGTAATAATATTCTACAAACTCCGAATTTGAAAAATTAATACTGAATATTCCTCATACGAGTTGGGCTCTTTACCCGGAACACTTTACGGAACTGACTTCCATATATTTATGTGATGAGAGTACTTCAAATGAGTACCTAACGGAAATTTTCAGTACATCATTTGGTTTATTACATTAGCGAAGGGCATAAGGCAAGCTTCATAGTCAGATGATTGTAATATATTACAAAAATACCAGCACATAAATGTATATTTGAAAGAAAAATGTTTCAAAATATTATGTTTTCAGGCGTTTTTCAGTTTGTAAAATAATACATTTAGGATATTGCATGTACACAAATAAAGGGTCTCAGCTAAATAAAAGCTTTCCCAATTTAACCATAGATCGCTCCAGTGGACTCACATGTACAGTGTCATGAGATAATTGATATACCTGTTTGCAAGTGTTCCAAAAATTAGAATAATGTAGATGTGAATCGTGGGTTGAAAGGTGAATTTTGCACGCATGTTAGGTCATAAGCACTTCGCTTTATAGATTTATATTATCCACTGACACTTCGTGATGGAATTGCATTTTTAATATATTATTTGATTAAAACCAGTATTTTTAGCTTTTCCACTTTATTTTTATTTGACCAGCGACCGGGTTTCGTCGTTACCGACATCATCAGACTGGTCTGATGATGTCGGTAACGATGAAACCCGGTCGCTGGTCAAATAAAAATAAAGGGGAAAAGCTAAAAATACTGGTATTAATCTATTAATATATTACTTCGCATTATATTATTCTTCTTATCTTAACATAAATGAAGAAAGATGGGAGTTTTGGTATTTACAGGCCTCACATATCATATATGTAACTCACAAGTCATTTCATTGTGTTCACACGAGTTTTTAACATCTGCAGTCGATTTAATTTAATAATAATAAAACCCTTATCCGCACCCCAATGGTGCATAGGGCACTGTGTCATATAAACGCAGTGTTATCTTGATCGTTTATACATGAAGGAAAGGTGATCAGCCCTCCGCTTCAGGTACCGTACCAGTCCATGGTAATTTTGAATAAATATTACAGCGAAAAAATTACTTATATTTATTTTACCCCCCTTGGGAATCGAACCCGGGACCTCCAAAACGGTAGCCGAGCGTGCTGACCATTACACTACGGAGGCGGACAAGATTTAATTTAGCGTTTAGCAGAGACCCTTACTGTATGCAAGATCCTTTCTGAATTATCTCTGACACTGGAAAACGCCTGAAAACATGTTTTTTCGAACAAGGTTTTAGATACACTCAAATATTGTTAACTATTTATTTTAAACTGTAATTTAAGTTTATTTTTTCTTGGCAAATTGGCATTTTGTGAAACTTACCTTAAAGAATTACGTAAAGAGTGATACTACATAACATGGTATCGTTAAGAGTAGCGGCTTTTTGCACACAGTTTGAAAGTCATTACGCACGTTAAATAAATGTACGTTGATGGTAGGCTTTTAGAATTACCAGCGAATTCCGCAAATTACATATTAAAACATCTGCGCTGTTGCCCTATTATAAACTTTATTTATTTCAACCCTCATTAACAATCGCTGAAAGGGTGGGATTTCGAGATATTGGGTAAAATCTATAAAATACAAAGTTGATAAGAAGATTACATATTATATCTGTTAATAATTTTAATCAAACTATTACCTTGTATAAGATATATGCAATGAGCTATTTTAAATTATATATAAGGCCTAGGGTGAGTTATATTAAAAAAAAAATAATAAAAAAAACACCACATGCGAAACTTAGTCTAAATTTTAGAGTTATGTCCTTGGGATGTTAAAGGATGAAGAATGTAGCAGCTGTTTCTCATTTTTATGTTTTTGTTTGTTTATCAGTGGAATAATGGACAAAATGTGGGAGGGATAAGTCATTGTCATATTATTAACTGTGGATTTTTAATTATTGACATTTAAAAAAAAAATCTCTCAGACAAATGTGCGGTAAAACGATGTTTGATAAATGTTTGAATGGTGGTGTAAAGAAAGAACGCAAGGCTGAGATAAGCAGTTTCGATAAAATTAAGAAAAATGTGTTGAGATGGTTTGGTTATGTGAAACGAATGACTGAAAAAAAAACAGTTGGACAAATTCATAAAACGATGTTGTTGAATATAAGAGAAGAGGAAAATCAAGGAAACATGGCATGATCAAGTATTTCAAATACTTGAACGTGGCCCGATCAATATCCGAAATAATCGGCGAGTATGTATGAGATGTTTTTGCCTATCCTTGTGGGGTAGCGGCGTGATGGTTAGTTAGTTAGATAGAAAGAAAAGATGTAAAATGACTTAAAAATAGGGTTATTTTGTCTTAAATTAGTTCGTTATGGCTTTAAACCCTTAATTTTTAATAGCCACCATACTTCGTTACCAGGAATACAGGAGTGGTGAAATGGAAGTGAAGGTATTTTTAATTTTCCGAAAGGCACCGCACCCGCTTTGCCGACAACAATAGTCAACACCCACTTCACTGTATTCTTGATACCCCAGGGGAGCCTTAACTGGCATGCAAATGAATTACTTTCACGTTTGCATTGTGAGTGGGAACGGGGTTGAAGACAAAACAGCACAAAAAGATGATTTCATTTCTAATTTACATACACTTAGGTTCTGTTCTCCCAGGAACGAGAAACAATACAGCCGATAACAAAAGGAAGCTTACTTTTGAAGAATGTCGTAAAAAAGTTTTTTTTTGTATACAGAGGAGTTAGAAATATCTCACAACATTTTGGGAGACGCGAGTCTGCATTATAGTGCGAAATGGATTAACACATAGTTATTAACCTAACACGTCCTAATCTCCTGGTATTATAACTTTATTGAATGCGTACATTAAAATTAATTTATTTTGTTTATGCTGTTAGCATGGTGTGTAGGGCACTGCATTAGATTGATAAAGTAAAAGGAACAAAGATTATACACAACATTTTAAGTGTGTCCAAATCGATGTTCACAAATCTGAGTTTCTCCACATTACGACCTTCAATCGTCTGGTTGAGTGATTACTGTAAATACTGTGCAACACATGCATATATAAAAATTACTATTCATATGCATAAATGAAACAATTCTATTAATAGCGAATATTTAAAGTAAAACAATCACGTAAGTTTAAAAAATATGTTTTCTTACATTTATATATTTTTCATACATAGATTCAAAGTAAGTAAACTCTTTCTCCAATAACGTAGTGTTGATCTTTAGAAGAGTTTTTCGTAAAACTTTTATATTTTAAACTATTTTGTTGGTTATCTATCTCTGCTCGAAACACGTGTTAAAGAAAGCAT
>NW_028281398.1:95000-115000 GCF_059751285.1 Brachycentrus maculatus | reverse complement strand
TGTTCTTTCTTCACTCATTCGATTCACGTGCCCAAATCATCTCAACACACCTTTATTAATTTCATCGATAATGTTTATCTCAACCCATTTATTTACATACCTTTTTTCCATTACGAGTGATCGCTACTTTAGTTATTTAGTGTTAAGCGTTGCATTATTTCCTTATATCACCATTCGAACACCTATCATACATCGTTTTACATCACATTCGTCTAAGAGATCGCATTTTGACTACATTCAGTCTACTTTCGTCCTTTCAAAAATGTATCACGAGGTATTTTACATCACACAGGAGGAATCAAACATCGTTTTACAGCACATGCGTCTAAGAGATCGCATTTTGACCATATTCACTCTACTTTTATCCTTTTAAAAATGTATCTCGAGGAATTTTCAGTATTTTCTTCGTAATATTTATACTATCTAGAAAATGAGGTGTATTTTCCATGACTCGGCAAAATAAAACATAACGAGAGGGTAGAGCAATTCTCTGACGTCTTATTTGTGTAATAGGGGTGATAAATTACATCTGCCGCAGTAATACAAAACGGAATCCGCCGACATGAGCATTTCCATTCTGATCTCTGGAGAGAGTCTGAATTATAGTGCAAAATGGATTAGCAGATAATTATTAACCTAACACGTCCTCGTCTCCTGGTAAAACGATTTTATTAATGAGATGAATGAGTACATTTGATAGATTATTTTGAGAAATAAAAAGACTTTGTTTTTTGATCCTCTCACATTTTTATTAACCAACTAGTTTCGGCAACAACCTGTTGCCCTCTTCAGGGCTTAGTCATAAATTAAACCCTGAAGAGGGCAACAAGTTGTTGCCGAAACTAGTTGGCGAATAAAAATGTGAGTGGATCAAAAAACAAAGTTTTTATTTCTCAAAATAATATATCAATATGATCCATAAAGTTAGTGATCTCAATATTCAAAACAGAGTACATTTGAAATTAATAAATTTTTAACATGCGTTTCCCAGTTTGTAAAATAATCCGATTAAGATCCAAACAAAAGGGTCTCTGCTAAATAAAAATTTTCTTAAACCAACCAGAGATGACTCTTATAAACTCATAGATACATGAGATTAATGATATATGTAGGAGTGCCAAAAATTAAATGGCGTGGTTGTTAGAATGGTGAATCTTGCACTTGTGTAAAGTGATCACTTAACCGGCCTATGACGGTCATAAGCCCTGTAAATACCCAGACTTCTGTATTATTCTTCATCAATGTTTAGATGTTATCATTGATTTATTGTGTTGATGCCGTTATCCACATGGTGTGGTATATAAGGCACTGCATTAGATTGATAAATGAAAGAAACAATGATAAAACACAATTTTTTAAATTAATGTTTTACTTAGTAAATACCACAATTTCTTAAAATCTAATGTGACACGTTTTTTTTATGCATTTTGCATGATTTTCAAACACCGTATTTACGTATTACGGTGATTGAAAATGATGCGGAATATATCGAAACACGTGTCACAGTAGATATTAAGAAATAGTGGTATTTACTAAGTCAAACATTAATTAAAAATTGATAGATTTTACCACTAAGTGACTGCCGAATCAATAAATGAAATTATACACAACATTTCGGTGTGTCCAAATCCTTGTCCATAAACCTGGGTTTCTCAACTTAGAAGTTTTTTTACATTTTTTCGTCGTAACGCAGGTTAAGAGGAAAATAGAGGTCAATATTATATAAAAGAGAAATAAATTTTGTATAAACGAACAAAAAATCCCCTTCTACGAAAACATCAAATTACTGAAAGTAAGAAAAATCTTGTCCATGAATGTTGTTTTTTTTTTTAAATTTTATGTGACGCAGACTTAAGAAATAGCAGTATTATTCACTGCTTTCCTTAATTATTTTTATCATTTTTCTCTGTCACTGTGCGTATTTAGTACAGCGACAGAGAAATTGTACGTAGTCCGTCTCCGTAGTGGAATGGTCAGAATGCTCGGGTACCGTTCTGGAGGTCCCGGGTTCGATTCCCAGGGGGATTCGAATAAATATAAGTGATTTTTTCACTCTAATATTTATTTAATATTACCCATATTTTCACGTGATATTTTAATTTTTTTGACATCTCAACAAAGATGAAGAATATGGAATTCTGGGAATTTACGGGGCTGACGACTGTCATAGGCTGGTTTAAGTGATCACTTTACACATGATCAAAATAATATGAAAATAACTCCTGTAATTGGAAATAATCCAGATTTTGTGAACAAGTATTTGAACACACCAATATGTTGTAGATATTTTCACTCTTATACTTATTCAATGCTACCCTGGACTGGTACCTGAAGCGGAGGGCTGATCAGCATTCTTTTATATGTTAACGATCAAGATAACAATGCGTTTATATAACGAAGTGCCCTATGCACTATTAGGGTGCGGATAAGGGTTTGAATGAATTGAGTACGTATTTGCTCATATGTAATCTTTTTATTAATTCAGCGATGATCTCAGTTCAAAATTTCAGTCCGCAAAGTAAATCTTATCTCCAAAATATTATTTGTAATTTGAAATCTTGTATGGTAACTAAAGAAATTTTGTAACCCGAGGTTTCACTGTAATAAAATCTTCTTTGGATTTCCAAAAGTATGTAGTACGATATCAATTTCAAAGTAGGAAGTTCATCAAAGTGAATACCGTTTCAATTAAGCAGGGGGAAAATAATTATTGAAATTTGCTTGAATTTAATATTCAATTAAGTCAATTGAATTACACCCTTAAATAACAGTGAGTTACTCAACTGTGATGAGCACACTTTATCGGAGAAAAGTTTGAGGAGCTCTGAATATCTTGGAGCTTCCTCTTCAATGTTATTTCCCGCTCAAATTCATCCTGTAATCGTTTTCTTTGTCAATCCAACTCTTTTTCTTCGTCTACTCTCCTCGGAAACGGTGAAGTAGAAAATGGTTTTTCCGACAAATTAATTTTAGGTGTGCGAATTTTTGCCGTGGCTACACAAAAAACTTCGGTTAATTTCTTCAATTATTTAATCTGATACATAATTTTCCTTTTGTCCTTCCTAATTTCTTACAGACGATGACGACATTTTTTGTTTTGTCATATTTTTTGGTCATCTGTAAAAATATGGCGGTTAACCTTCTACCATTTTTAAAATACATGTGTTATTTAATTTAACGTAAAATTATTGTGAAAAATACTTATTTTTCTTCTTCTTACTCTTATTCACACCCAATGGTGCATCGGGCACTGCATCGTATTGACGTAGTGGTTTCTTGATTGTTGCTTAGATAAAGGCAAGTAATCACTCCTGCGCTTAAGAGACCAGTCCAGGGTAATATCAAATAAATGTTAAGCGTGTAAAATCACATAAATTCTTCCTCTCCATGAAAATCAAACCAGGGACCTTTAGCACAGTATTATATAATACTAGAATATTGGTATAAATACTAAGATATTTATACTTATTATTTCAATAGGTTTAAATAATTATTATAACACTCTCCTTTTCATTTATCGTTCACTTTGTGTAATACCTCTTTAATAAACACGAAATATGAATGACTTATCCATAATAAATAACCAACTAAATTTAACTTCAAGTCCACTTATATGGTATTCCCATTGTGATTCATTTGTCATCTTCCTCTGTAAAAATTTTACTTTTGTATTTTTATGTACATTTCTGATGATGGAATGATTATTCCAAAACCGATACGTCATGAATTAGTGTTTATTCAAGTGGTATTACACAAAGTGGACGATAAATGATAAGGAGAGGGTTATATTACCATACCACAAAGTTAACAATGCTTTTAACATATAAAATATAGAATTAATATAAATATCCAGCCGGCATTTTTTTTGTCGAGAAGTCAAAATGTAAATCTAATACGTTGAATAATTGGAAATTATAGAGAAAACAACGCTACGAGAAAATAAAATATGTGTGTGAATATTAAAACAGTAATGATACGTTATTTGTAAGTAGCCCTGTTATTATGGATGTGGCGTTGTGGGTGTGCCAAAGTTTGGCAGTTACGTAACAAGTATGTTACATCTGTCTCCGTAAGCCCACGTACGTTTTTGTAATAATATATGTTACATGGACATAAACTATATTATAACCGTTTCCCGTAATTTGATACTTCCCAGAATTAATAACCAGAGTATAATTTAATTAATTAATATAGGCTCAGAATAATGGCATTACAACTACAATATTATATTAATAATTAGAATTTCATCTTTTATTTTTCACTTATTTTTTGACATCTCATCAAAGATGAAGAAGAATATGGAAGTCTGGGCATTTACAGGGCTGACGACCGTCGGAGGCTGGTTTAAGTGATCACTTTACACACGTGTTACATTCAGTAATTCTACCCATTATTGACAACCACACTACTCAAATTCTTGGAAGTTCTTTATACATATATGAACCAATTTAGAAAACTTGTTCTTGAATCACTAGAACTTCACTAGAGACATCTATTGGTGAGATGTAAAGAAGCTTTTTACTAAGCAGAAACTCTTTTATTAGTATATGAGGTCCGAATTCTGGATTATAATGACACACATGAGAAACGCCAGAAAATACTTTTTTCATTTTTATTATTTAAGCTTATAATTTGACCAGATAATTTATTTACAACATTTTGAGTGTGTCCAAATACTTGTTCACAAATTCTGGATAATCTCCAATTACAGGAGTTATTTTCATATTACTTTTTGACATCTCATCAAAGATGAAGAAGGATATGGAAGTCTGGGCATTTTTTTTCACTTATGTTATACTAATGCATTATTTAAAATTCGTTATGTTTCTTTTTTCATACTTTCTGGCAACTCATCATAAAATTTAAATGCACAGTAAGCAATTTTAAACAATGTTTAAATAAATGCAGTTCCCAAAAAAATATCCACGGCAAAAAAGTATTCATAACATTACTTCCTTAAGAAAATTATGTCTAAATATTAAATAAATTAAGTATCAACTTATCTTACGAAAATCCTCTTCTCCGAAATCATCAAATAACTGAAAGTCAGTAAAAAAATATTGATTTTTTAATGATTAACAGTTTTTTAAACTTTATGTGACGCTTAATTAAGAAATGACGGTATCATTCACATACTAGATTCCTCAACTATTTTCTGAAACATAATTTTTCTTTGTCACTGTGTAAGTTAGTCAGTAACTATAAAGGTATATTTGTCCGCCTCCGTGGTGTAATGGTCAGCGTGTTTAGCAACCGTGCTGGAGGTCCCGGGTTCGATTCTCAGGGGGATGAAAATAAATGTTAGTAATTTAACACTGTAATATTAATTTATTATTACCCTGGACTATTTCTTGAAGCGCAAGAGTGACCACCTTGCCTTCATGTAAGTAATGATCAAGATAACACTGTGTCAATTCGATGCAGTGCCCTATGCACCATTGGGTGTGGATAAGGGTTATAAGTATAATAAATGTAAATGCAAATGCATTAAACATTATACTTAATGACTAAATGGCGCTGCCACTGCTATTAAAAAAATATTATTACCTGTTATATGTAAAATATAAAATCATAAACCAATCGGTAAATTGCTTTAGGAGATTACAGATTACAAATAAACAAACATTTTTTGGTCATATTGATTAAATGGGGAGAAAATGAATATAACAAATCACGGAAAAAATTATTTAACATGAAAAAATATTGTCCGCTTGGGATTTGAACCTCCAATGAACTTCTCAGATAAGTACTAAATTAAAAAATGTTTGGTGTTATAAAGTTTTAAGTCTGATGAGCAAAAATATATTGGACATTGGCATTACTCGATTTTCTTGTTTATTTATTCACCGTTTTTTTGATGTTTTTGTTTAACCATATGCGTTCGATTAATTTGGGTCAAATAATTGAAAAGTTGTTTAAATTGTCTAAAAATCATCTTTACATATGTCATCGCAGCATCGAAACTAATATTTGTTGTTGATATCGCGTGGTTTTTTGAAGTTGTTCAGCTGGCGAAAAAATTCTAATATTCAATAGATCTACAATATCATTACTGGCTGGTTTGAAAAAAAGGAGGATAATAAAAAAAATCTTATTTTGAAAATCAAAGACGATTAATTACCTTTTTGGTTATTGACTAAAGTCTTCTAAATTAATTTTGTACTTCAATTTTTTTATCTCCTAATATTTTAATAGTTATTATAACATAAATCGCTCCCTCCTTTCAAGAACGTCATAAATAAAAAATCGTCAATTTTCAGCTGTCCATGTTTTCGGAATGCCCAGAAAATGTACTCTATCCCAGCAAAAGAGGCATATTTTTGACATAATATTTACCCGCTACAGGGTGGAAAGTATTGTTTTTGCATTTTGAAGAAAAGGTATTGTTTCATTATTTTTTAAATATATTAAATATTTTTCAAATGGAGAAAAAAACTCCATGTTTTACCTAAAAAGATCTGTTGCTAAGTAAAAAGTCCAATAATTGGCTTGATTTTTACTTTTAATACATTGTATTATATTTTTAAACTTTAAAAACGTTCTCCTGAAAAATCAAGTTTTTTGATTTATGACGTTCTTGAAAGGAGTGAGCGAAATGCGTAATTGTTTAATTGGCTTCATGTAACTATTTTGTTAATGTAATGTAATACTCACTTTTGTTAATTTAAATATTTTTTATTGTTTACTTTTTTAAATGTAAAGTTGTACAATTCCTGAACAATTAAAATAAAATAAAATAAACTTAAACATCCATGTAATACTTATTTTAATAATATGATGGTGGATCATTTATTAAATTTCTGTTTGGCTTCGAAAATGTAATTTAAAACAAACAGACAAAATTTAAAACGAACCCATGTTTTGGATCAGGAAGAAATAAAAATAAACAATAAACAAATATTGTAAACCTAGGACTTTATTGATTTGATTCGTTTATTGAATATTGCATGTGTAACATGCATGTAAATATTTTAATAAACTTTGATTTTTACTGTTAATTTTGTAATAATTAATTTTTTTATGAAATGTTGTTTTGCTTTTTTATTTTTTTATGTAATTAATTTGATTGTTTATGATACAACTTTTGCTGGGCATTTTGTTGTCTATGGTTTGAATAGATGACATCTAGTTGTTTTTGGCTTATGTGTTGTATTGCATCTGGTAGTTTTTGGTTTAGTTGGATGACATGTTGTTTTTGGCTTGTGTGTTGTATTGCATTTTGTAGTTTTTGGTTTAGTTGGATGACATGTTGTTTTTGGCTTGTGTGTTGTATTGCATCTGGTAGTTTTTGGTTTAGTTGGATGACATGTTGTTTTTGGCTTGTGTGTTGTATTGCATTTTGTAGTTTTTGGTTTAGTTGGATGACATGTTGTTTTTGGCTTGTGTGTTGTATTGCATCTGGTAGTTTTTGGTTTAGTTGGATGACATGTTGTTTTTCGCTTGTGTGTTGTATTGCATCGGGTAGTTTTTGGTTTAGTTGGATGACATGTTGTTTTTGGCTTGTGTGTTGTATTGCATCGGGTAGTTTTTGGTTTAGTTGGATGACATGTTGTTTTTGGCTTATGTGTTGTATGGCATCTAGTAGTTTTTGGTTTAGTTGGGCAATTAGTGGTTTTAGGTTTAGGTGTCGTTTTGCATTTAGTGGTCCAGGGTTTAGTTGGACATTTGGTTGTTTTTGGCTTAGTAGGTGGACACTTTGTGGTGATGCATTTAGGTGTCATGATTTTGTTTGGCCAATAAGGTAATTTTGGTTTGATTGTTGTGAGTATAGCTGTTGGTATTCCACTGCTGGCTGCCATTGGCATTGCATTCATTGACAAGATCATCATTGGTATGGCGGTTGGATCAGGGGTAAGTGACCCGTTTGGGGGTGGAGTTGGTTCTGTAGTCAGTATTGCGGAAATTGGTGCAATTCCAACTCCAATTCCAGACAACTGTCCGATTTCAGTAGCTGGTTCCGTAGTTGGGCCGAGAGTTGGTGCAGCGGTAGGTGCGACAGTGGGCGCATCTGTTGGGCCCTGAGCATTTGAAGAACCCTGAAAAATATAAATAAATTGCAGGCTGTGGTAGTGATTGTCCTGAAGAAGAGATGGGTACATTTCAAAACCGGTAGACATAAGAATCTCGGTGAGTGGTTTAAAACTAATATTACTCACATTTTTGTAAAAAAAATATTAACCACAAAGTAAAAGCTTTAAATATTAATATTGAGAAAATAAATAAATTGTATTAATCAAATCAACAACATTGATATTTGATTCATAGTTGTACACCTCATCCTAGCAAAGGCATGTTTCATTCTTTTATTATTTTTATATTTTGATATTACACAAAGTGACCGGCGCCGTGGCGTAGTTGGATACTGCGAAACTGGCGTCGCGGGTTCAATTCCCGCCTAGTGCTAAGTAAATTCAAGCAAGATTTATTTTTAATTGGTCTGGGTGTTTGTGATGTATTTTTCACATTCACCTTCCCTATCTTTACTATCCTACTTGCAGACAAGCTATTAGTTATTTCTTAAAAAAATATAATAAAGTCAATTCATCCTAGGCCACGGGACTTGTTTCAATGAACCTCAATACGGGACTATCGTATATTGAACGACAATAAGAAAAAAACCACATTAAAAGAAAAGTATTTGTGATTTTATTATTATTACTAAAAATACAATTTCATACTATTTCTGTGAGCCTAAGCAGCTAATTATTAGAAATAGGTATCAAATTGTGGTAGAGTGGATTCAAACCGAGAATCTCTGATTCAAGAGTTTGTGACACTAACATCGGGACCACAACCCGACACTAAATTTTACCAAAAACATTTTTGAATACATAGGTGCAATATATTTTTTGAGAACTTTGAATAAAATACGATCGTAAAATATCGATAAAAGGTTGGTTACATCCTAGTTGTCACTACATTATTGACATGTGTTGCCTCGGTGGTCCCCACATATTGGATGTTAGTCGTAAATTTTACGAATGTCAGGGTTGTCTGACTAGGGTTGAAGAAATGATCAAAGCCAGTTAGAGCAATCCTTTTACTTTTGCGATCTCGTGTATAATTGATTTTATTTATTTGTTACATTTTTCTCGTAAAACAATTTGACGTTTTAATTTTAAGAAAAGCGTTGCGACGAAAGATCGCAAATAGTGCAAGGTGTTTCTTGTAATAAAAATCAGCTTTTTATTTATTGATTTGGCGTTTAATTTGTAGAACTTCATTTTAATTTATGTATTAATTTTAAATCAAACACAGATTTTTTGAGTCTACTAAGTTGTATTTTATTAACTAAAACACATAAAAATTACATTGTGACAATTGTTTCGCCTTGTTAGGGCATTATCAAACGAATGTCGAATCATTCGTTTGATAATGCCCTAACAAGGCGAAACAATTGTCACAATATAATTTTTATGTGTTTTTGTTGGTAAAATACAACTTAGTAGACTCAAAAAATCTGCGTTTGATTTAAAATTAATACATAAAAAAAAATCAGCTATGCGTTACAACGATAAATTATTAGTCACTCACCGAGTATAAAAATAAAACGACAAATAAATAGACAAAATTGCCAATAGACTTCATTTTCGCCGATTGCCAAAAGTCCACCTTCTCAAATTAGTAGATCCAAAACGAATGAACTCAATTCATATATAAAAATTCACAACCGGTAAAAAAGTTTGGTATGTTTGTTTTGACTGACGACACTTGTTTAGTTGGTGACCAGGTGATTGATCTAAAGGTGTACAAGAGGAATTTGGCAGGTGTTAAAACACTTCAACCGCACGTCATTTAAAGTAACGCAATCATCAACTAGACCACGTATTCTTGCAAATAAAACAAAAGAAAACAAGACGTAATTCATTAAAATTTGATATCAACATCTTTAGAAAAAATTGACTTATCATAATTTTTTATTTGGCTCTGAAAACATAATATATTGTGACCTCACCGTAGTGATGAATTCTCGAGTTACTCAATACTCACATATAAATGCGAAAGATCTTTATCAGAGTTTAAGGCAGCTATAATTTAGAAAAAATTCTTTATAAAAATATAAAATGATGAAATTACATAAAATGTGAAAAAATGCAGAAATGAACATTAAAAATAAGAAAGTAATTAGTTGTGTCCTAGGTAGATACGAGCTGTCATTCATTATTATCAAATTAAAAAAAATGCCTTAAAACGTACCAACCGAATTATCGTTGACAAATTCATTCTTTCATTTTCTAACAGTTATTTTTCATAACCTTGTTCTTTATTCATTTTATCATACAAAAACATGAAGTTTTTTTTAATATTTATAAGATTTTGATATATAAACAAGTGAAAACGGATCTACGGTGGTAATATTAATATTTCATCAGTGTCATCTTAGAAATGCCACCTAGCCTTATTGAATTATTTCCTTTCATAATTGAAAGATAAATATCTTGTTACATAACTCAGGTGAGTGGCGTTTGCTTTTTGTCCTAAAGCATGAACTTTACCATTAATGGAAATTGAACATGAAAATATCGCTTATATCGTGTAAATATCGCTTATAACGTGTATTGATTATTACCCAATTAACTTGCTAAGGAAGAAAATTCTAAGATCATTCTAAGTATTTTAAGAATCCGATGTATTTTTATGTTTTTATTTACCCTGATTTTTTTTTTAAAACTAATTTTCCCATTTAACGACCAACAATGTTTTAAGTGTGTCCAAGCCTCAATAAATTATAAATAAAATGTTATTTCATTAAGCTTTCTATGATATTAATTCAAATATATAATCAGCAACCAGTGGTGCACGAGGCACTAGATTGTAAAGAAGCAGTGTTATCATGAAGGAAAGGTCTACGTTTTTGGTACCAGTCTCGGGTAAAATTGAATAAATATCATAGTGAAAAAGTGATTTTTCCACATGTTTTTCTCATAGATTAAGAAGAATATGGAAGTCTAAGTATTTACAGTGCTTGTGACCTGTCATGTGTGTAAAGTGATCACTTTGTATGCGTGCTACATTCACCATTCTACTTATGATTGACAACCACACTACTATTTTTTTGGAACTCCTAGATGTATGATTAATCTCACGTCACAGTACATATAAGTTTATTACAGATATCTTTTATGAAATGAGAAAGCTTTTTAGTAGGCAGAGACCCTTTTATTTGGATGTACGGAAGATCCGGTCCCCGGATTATTTTTATAAAATGGGAAACGCCTGAAAACAAATTTATCAATTTTAATATAAAATTAACACCTAAGAGAGGAGAGAACCCAGGTTTGTGAACAAGTGTTTGGACACGCTCAAAATATAGTGAAGTGATATTTTACTTATATTATACACACCCTTAGGAATCAAACCTGGGACCTCCGCACGCTTTTACCGTTGATCTATGGAGGCGGGCGAAAGTACAGACGAACTTTATTTGATATTTTACAATAATATGTGTTATTAGATACGACAGAAACAGAATATTACATAGATATGATAATTTGCGCTAAGAGTGAAATAATCATTCAACTTTCTAAGAAACTTATTCTGAGTTTTGTGTTGTGTAGAATGTAATATCACCTATCTACATGAACAAACCCACCACTCGTATGTTTTTTTCTTAACCTATTCGAAACTTGAGTGTTCAAAATCACTCTCAATTTTTTTTTAATCAATAACTTGGTAATTATTCAAGCAATTTCAGAAAAAAATTGCAATCGTTGTGATAATACTCAGAAGTAATTTAACATTTAAATATTTTATCTTCAATTTGTTGTTTTGATAAATATTTTTACTATCTACCATCAAATCCGTCAATACGTCATCCAATGGTCGAACGGTTCATGTCATCGTGTGTTATTTGTGTTAACCCATCGTCCTTGAGGTAGTGTTTAACGAAAAATGGCATTATATTAATTAATAGATTTATATTATCCACTGACACTTCGTGATGGAATTGCATTTTAAATATATTATTAGATTTAAATCAGTATTTTTAGCTTTTCCACTTTATTTTTATTTGACCAGCGACCGGGTTTCGTCGTTACCGACATCATCAGTCTGGTCTGATGATGTCGGTTACGATGAAACCCGGTCGCTGGTCAAATAAAAATAAAGTGGAAAAGCTAAAAATAATGGTTTTAATCTAATAATATATTATATTAACTATCCAAATTTATGATTTTAACTAACCGAAGATTTATTATTTATTTCACACTTACTACTGCGCGCCACAACTACGTGGAAGCGAGACAGCAATTATGAAATGCATTATTCAGATAATTTACGCAACGGTTCGTGCAGTCGTTTTGTGAACATACTGAGTGCACGTCATTTGTTGCGAGCTGTGTTTTTTATTACATACAATACTTCTACGAAAATGACTGGGGGGTCTCTCAAATATGCAAGGGGCATGCATAATTTCTAGGTTCTGCAAAAAGGTTAACTTTCCCTAGATTCCAGGATTTCTCTTGAAGACTAAATAACATTTTGTCAAGTTCGGAGAGGCCATATTAACAGCATTGCGCTATTTGCTAATGCATGTACGACAATAAACTCGGCAAGAGAGAAAGGATTTTTCTGTGTTTGCCAGCGGACCGGGGCGAGAACGTTGATGAACGGACGGGAAACGTGACAAGTGACCAAATTACAGCATCCCTCGTAGTACGCGGAAGGGTCGTTTCGTCTACGTACCGTGGATAGTAAAACCTCAAAAAATGGTAAATTTAAAACTAAGAACATAATTATTATTACATTTATATTTATAATTTTTTTTTATTCAATTTATTTAATTTTACTTTATTTTTATTTTTAATGAGTTTTTTTTTTACTTTATTGTATTTGGGATATTTACAGCACAGTAACATTAAGCCATTTACATAAACATTCACATTCCACATTTGTAAATTTGTGAAAATACCTGGAAGAGGGACGATAAGAAAAGGGGAAAATAAAAATATTCAAGATTAAGTCACAGACAATAATTAGAAAGTAATATGATTCAGGCGTAAATATTTCATAAAGGTTCTTGATAAATATTTTAAAGAATACGTCTAAAATGTGTTGTAACACAAGGTTTTTTCAAATTGATATTTCAAAATAGACCAAGAAGAATGTGGAACATTGGGTATTAACAGGGCTTACGACCTTTCAAAGGCTGATTTAAGTGATACTTACACGTGTAACATTCACCACTCTACGCATGATGGACTCCCAAACTATTTCAGAAGTTTTATTTATCATTCAATCTTTCACATGTTTTTGAAAAAAAATAAAAAACCTTTTTGAAATGTATGTATGTATTTAAAATAACTTGAGAATGAGTCTTTTTATGAAATGTATGTAAAATTTTACCCGAATTATTTTACATACATTTTCAATTTATTTGTCTAAATCGAGGGATTTGGAAATAAAACTAGAATAAAGATGATGAAATTTACGTTTGCTATCAGTATTTGATCGTAGTACATTTTTGTTTTTGTATTATGAGAATAATATTTGATAAATGCTAAATATGCTACGAGGAATGAAGAACTCCATACGTGATACGAGTGTGAATTGTTTTTGTACCACTTACACTTGTACCACTTACTCTTAAACTTGTGCAACTGAAAGCATTCGTTGATAAAGTCGACCGGGATTTACCGGGGTTTACTTTCTAAAATTTTCTGATGGGGAAATTTCGAAACAGATACATGATTTCGTATATTTGAGAAGTATGTTTTCAAAGGATGGATTTGACATGATAAAGAGAGGAACTTGAATAACGGGAACAGTGAGTAATGCACTGAATTAGTTATTATTTACAGTTCCCATTATTCACATCAGTTAAAGCATATAAAAAAACTTTCAGCGAAAACAAAACTGGCAGTGCACAATAAAGTCCTGGTTCATATCTTAATGTATGTTGGTAGAGCATAGAGTTGGAAAAATAATGGAAAAAGTAGAGTAAATGCACTCGAAATACAATCCCTCTGCGGTAAAGTGATGTATGAAAGATCTTGATATAAAGAAAAAATCAAGACTGAGGTGAGCATTATTAATAAAAATAAGAAAAGTGCGTTGGGTGGTTTGGGTATGTGAATGGATTGAATGAAAAAAGAACAGTAAAACAAATTGAGGCGAATGAAGTTAATAATAGAAGTAGAGAAAAACCGAGGAAAACTTGGCATGATTAAGTATTTCAAATACTTGAGCAAGGCCATTATAGAGAGATTGCTGCACATATTTTACAAAATTAAAACATATATCATTAAAACATATTAAAACATACATATGGCATATCGAAACACCATTTTTATCAAAATTGGATGATTGTAAAAAGACGCATTTGTAAGTCATTTGTAGTTTACAACGTAAAAACACGATGAAATATTTACAACATTTTCACTGCCATTTCATCTCCTTGTGTACATTTATTTAATAAAAAATACGTTAGACGAGATGCTTTTCTATAGAGCTCAAAAAATCAGTGTTGAGTTTAAATTTATTCAGAGGAAAGTGCGTCACGTCTCTCCCGCGATGGCCTTTTAGATATGTGGGGAAAATCTGGCGGTTTTCTAACTTCTTTAGGGCTAATGTAATCAAGTTTGCAGCAACTCGTCTCGGAATACCTTCCTGAAGTGAATCCAATATCGGATCTATTGAAAGAGCGACCGGGAAAATATGTCTGCTGCTATCAGTGTTGCCATATGCCAAACCAAAAATCTGAAATCTAGAAATCTGTTTTAAATCTGTATGGAATCAATACCCCAAAACCTGTATGAAATCTGTAAAAATAAATTTTCGAACTAATAAATTATGGTAATTTATCGAAAAACTAACCTTTTTGAGAATATAAAACGATACTAGTACTCACTTAAAATATTCTTATTACTTTTGATTAATATTTTAACTTATTTCAGGAATCAAATTCTTTACCATTTTTAGTTTGTAGCATGGCTCATTGTTAAGTAGGTGTTTTGTAAGTAATAGTCCCTACCAGTACCTAAATGGTTACGTGTTTTGGTTTTATTTAATTTGGATAAGAGACATAATGAAGCGGTAATCAGTTGTTTCAGAGTCGGTAAAGTAAATTCTCGTCAATGTCTTGTGCACAAAAAAAGTGGTTGCCAGAAAATTTCATGATCTTCTTCACAGGGATCCAAGAGATTATCGTTCATTCTTAAATGATGCTACTCATTGTCTTTTATTTATGATTTTCTTGTTGAATTGTGTTAGAAAAATTTCTGTAACATGATTCAATTATGCTTTATGTACTTCGGCGTTAAATAACAATCGAATCGAAAAAAAACTTAAATTTTTGTGATTTGGTTGACAACATTGTAAGAGGTTTTTATTCGTTTAGCTCTTTCTATAAAAAAATCGAGACATGTTCTACTCCAAAAATCTGTATTAAACTAGAGTAAAATCTGTCAACTGTAACGGCAGCATAAAATCAGTATCGAAGGTTTGATAGTCCCAAGAATAAACAATAAATATGGGAGTCGAACCAATTTTTTAAATATTATTTCGAGAAATAAAAATACTTAGTGTTTTGATCCACTCACATTTTTACTAACCAACTAGTTTCGGCAACAACCAGTTGTCCTCTTCAGGGTTTAATTTATGACTAACTAAGTCGTAAATTAAACCCTGAAGAGGGCAACAGGTTGTTGCCGAAACTGGTTGTTTAATAAAAATGTGAGTGGATCAAAACACAAAGTATTTTTATTTCTCGAAATAATATGATCCACAAAGTTAATGCTTTCAATATTCATAACATTTTTTTTATGTTTGTTGTTTATTGTTTTTTTTTTATTTTATACGGAGGTAAGAGCTCAAAATAAAATATGGAACAAAGGCAAAATAAATAAATGAGTAGATGATCAAGAGTTGATTTTATGAAAGTAGTTTACATTTTCATTTTTTTCTCTCTTTTTTGTGTGTATATTAGGTTAAAATAAATAAAAACTAAAAAAAAATAAAAAAACGTCAGAAAAAAAAATTCCTCCGATAAAACACACAATTTGACTTGGTAGGTCTCTGCAAATAATATTTTAAATATGTTTTATAACTGTTCTTTTAAAATGAATAAATACAGTTTATGGAAATAAAAAAAAATAATTAAAAATCTGATAAATCTATATGGCAACACTGGCTGCTATATCTACGAACAAATTCCAAATCAGAGGTGAAATCTGGCTAGGGGGATATTTGGTTGTTGACCTAAATAGGGCACGTCTACTTTATTCTAGCATAAACATCAGAATATATAGTTTCCTTTAGGTAACAGTCAATAACAAACACGGTTGTGGGATGTTCCGCGTTGAAAAATCGAGGGCGTGTGAAAAAATTGCAAAAGATTTTAAATTTTTCCCCAAGAGATTCTACAACAGATACATGGAACCTGTTGATTAAAAATAAATTGACCGAATTCCGAATCGGCAAAATTAGATTTTTCATCTTATGTTACCTAATGACATAAACAAGTTTGATACTTTTTACTATATTAACAACATTATCAAAAAAATCAAAATTGACAACATTCAAAGTATTGGCCACAATATTAACTAGATTGATGACTTTTATAGCAAAGTAAAAATCGATGTAACTTTAATCATGTTAGGTCAGGAGTTGTAATAATAAGTGGGTATGTATGTATAGAGATGTATGAATTTGGAAGTGACAAATTGGTGTGGCGGTCTATTTTCTCTGCCTACCATAAGGTTTTTCATGCGGTTTTGTGTTTAAAATCTTGTAATTCTATGTACGTTTCCATTAAGTAAGATTTTTTGTATTATATGATAGTAATGCTTAAATGAATTTATAAGGATTATTTTTGTATATAGTTGTTTGACTGTCATAAGTTTTAATTTATTGAATATTTCCTCTGTGGGAGTCCGTCTCTGAACTTTAGTAACTTTGTTTTTTCATCATTGATATTTGGGTAACAATAACACCATTTAATAATGCATTGGTAGTGTTAGGATTTGTTTGGTATGTTTCTGTGTTTTGGATCTAATAATTGACCTTAATCATCGAGTAACACGTTGTTCAGCCACACATTACTCATATGAAGCTGAAAAATTTGCTGAAAAGTTTCAGTGAAATAGTGTTGAATTTTTACTATTCATTTCCATGCTGTTTTTCAAATGACCCTTATCCAAAATAAATGTTTTTTTTAATTGAGTTATTCCTACATCCCTTCGTAATGGTTTTTATTTGTCAAAACCATTAAGGGTAATTTATTCTCGTTTTTTATTTGAAATAATTGTAGGTTTGACTCACATTGGATGAAAGGCTTTGTCGTTTGAAAAGGCTGAAAAATAAAAGTCGACAATTTACGACACCAAAATGAAAGATGAATAGGAAAAGAGTGCTTTGTCATTTGCTAAATATTCGGATCCCAGTTTTTAAGTGAAAACTTCTGACAGAGCTTTGAAAGGGAGATGGGTGATGACACCAGAAAATGACAATACTTTGAAGGTTTTTAAAATGTTTTCATCGTTACGTAATTTAGGCAAACGATTTTTTTAATTATTATATATTTATAAAAATGTAAAGGTTAGTTGGTTCAAAATCTCATATCTCCTCAAGTTATTCATTGATTGGTTTGAAATTTTGACATAGTGTTGCATTCTTATACGCGCATTTTGAAAGGTGATTTCAAGTGGGATAGATAAAATTATGTTTTTTCTTACTGATTTTTTACTGCAATGGCATTATGAAAAAAAAACATTAAAAAAAATTGACAGATTTTTGTCAATAACTGATAAACCTAGCTCGCGTTTTCATAAATTCGGGAATACTGAATTTTGAGCAAAATAAATACAATATTGAAATCGATTTTCATTTTCAAGGACTATATTACCTACACATTTACAAAAAATCTCTTTTCATGGAATTTAACTATTCCAATCACGTAGAAATTTTGTGAAAATTGGCAATACCGAGATATCCACCCAATACCGATGTGTCACATCTAGAATAAAGTCCTTGTACTTTCTCATTCCAACTCGTAGTCACCTTTCCACAAGGAATAAAACATATGTTTTGGTACCTAACTGAGCTTTGCTCGAAGGAAATATATTTGGGACAAGCCCAAAGGAGTGATTTAAATAAAATCCAAATTGAGAAACATTTGTTGGGAAAATATTAATTTAATATTTCAAATAAATACTATTATAGTTTTACATAGTAACAAAGATGAAGAAGAATATGAATGTCTTGGTATTTACAGGGCTTATGACTTGTCATATACTGGTTAAGTGATTACTTTACACACGTGTAACATTCACTATTTAACCTTTGATTGACAGCCACACTACTCAATTTTTTTTTGGTAATCATACACATATCATCAATATCACGACACTTCAAGATTGATTTCACAACAGCCATCTATGGTTAGTTGAGAAAGCTTTTATTCAGCACAGTTCCTTTTATTTTAATATTTATGTATTATAATATAAAATAATTACATATCAAGTAATTTTCAGGTCAAAACCCATTTATAAACATGGTATAAACCTTCAATAGTTATAGACTTCCATATCCTTCTTCATTCGTTAGTTCGTGCGAGGATCATGTTTCTGAAATTCATGTGTTACAGCTTTGAGTAAAAAAAACTAGAAATGCATTAGCAAAACCAGATTTGTAGTGATTCGCTCGTCCATTCCCTTTAGAAATCAATTTTAGAATTTACACCTTGCTCGATTTGGACTAACCTTGATTGACATGGGTCTGTACAGAGGGTTGAATCAGTATCTAAAGGAATCTACAAGTATTATTTCCATATAATTAATGGTTGTACCGCAAACTATCGTACTTGGCACGGAGAAATAAACTTATATTGAATAATATATTAAATAACTTATTTTAAATAAATATGTAATATAAGTTTGATTTGATTTCATGAATGTCCTGCCATTTTTGACAAGCCCAGATTTATGAACAAAGTTTTGGATACACGTAAAATAGTCTGAATCATTTAAAGTTAAATTAAGATACATGTAGTGATTGATTAAACCAGTAGCTTATAAGAAGAAATCTGTAAATTATAAAAAATAAAATAAAAAAAAACTTTCTGATTAATAAATAGTGGTACCTATTTACCGAGTAAAACGAAATCTCAAAATGGATAAATTTTTTCCACAAAGTGACTGTTGAATAAATCAATGATTTTTTTTAGTTTCATCGCCCATGAGACAGTATTTTACAATATTATCTTTAAATAAATTATTTTATATACGATTTAAAATCGATGCCTTTTTCATGCTGTGCAATATTTTGAGCAAACTTCTGATGCGAAAATAGGCCAGAAATTTAGGGGATTTTCTAAAAAATAAACCTTCGTTCATCTGCGGTTTCCCATGTCCGTTTGCACAAGCTTAAAAGCTTGCGGGCTGGGGTCGTTATGGGCCTCGCTTTAATCGAAATCAGTGCTAAGTTTAAGTCTTCGCGGTGATTGGGCAACGTCGTAGAAGGTTCAGAAATGCGATTTAATCTTTTCATGTTTAATTAGTAGAACTTCCGCCCTAGTTGGCGAGATATCTGAATTGACAAATACCCGCTCTCCATTCTAACGTTAGAAAAAATGTGTGTTTTTTATTTTTTTTTCTTCAAAATATATTACATGCATAAGTCATGTATATAATATACCCGAAGAGCAATTTCTATTTCTCATTTTGGGACATGGGATTAAGGTTAACAAGACTGGAAAGCAAATAATAAAATTACAAAAAAGATATTAAAAAATTACCAAAACTTATACATGGCAAATTATAAAAACAATAAACAGGTGTAATAAATATACATAAAAACCATATTTGAAAGAAATAAATGAGAAAAACAAACTGTTAGAAACATATTTAAAATAAACGAATGAGAAAATAAAATAAAATGAGAAAATATAACAAATGAGAAAATATATAAAGCATAAGGTAAAATCAAAATAAGAAAATATGACTTAACATTGCATTTATATCTTACCATAAAGTATCTTTTCAGAGAATTTATTTTGGATCCCC